>NW_020289987.1:14413-272611 GCF_003144245.1 Jaminaea rosea | reverse complement strand
ATGTCAGCCATGGCTCATCTCCTCATTGACGCTGAGACGAGCGACGTTGCTCTCCTCATGACAATCGGCATTCTTCAACTCTGCAGCCCGCTTCCGCCCGTCATCGTAAAGAAGACGAGGCACGGCGACTTGACCTTGCTCATCAATCTTTCCGTCCGATCTCTGTGCTACCTCTTCTCATCGAGCGACACCATCTCACTCGGCCGACTCGGTCTGTAGCAAGGACTGGTACGCTCCTAGCTAGCTGTCGATGATCACAAGATGGCACAAAAGTCGCCGTGCGGTAGCGGAAGACACCAAGATGGGAAGCAAAGGGCGGGGCACCATCGTTTGGTGGCTTGCGCCTTGGCGACCTGTTGCGCGTTGCGCACGCAAAGATCGTCACGATCGTGCATTTGATGATTGCTATGCTTTGCTGCAGAGGTGTGGGACCCTGAGTCGTCGGAGGCCGAGCCACGGACGTTCCTCGTCATTACCAATTCCAACGACGTCTTCGTCCCATAGCTGAGCGTAGGCGTCGCCGCCTTGGGAGTAGAGCAAAAGATTCCTGGTAGCTTGGGGCAATGTCGTGTGCAGCGTGCCGTGTTCGCTCTGAGCACGAGGCCTCCATCTCCTCCTTGCAGCGCAGCGGCGTGCTGCTCTATCGCTCGCGGCGGAGCGGAGCTTGTAGATGGCTGGGCATTTTGCCTGCTGCCGTGGGCCTATGACGCCTCGAGCGCCCTAAACTCGGTGACGACACCGACGCAGCGGGTTCCGCTGCCTGAGCTCACCTCACTTCGGGCTGTGCCGCCCACGCATCCCGGCCCAGTACCGCTCTCCTTCAGACCTTCCTCGAGACATCGGCAAATTGAAACTTCTGCTGCTAGTCGCCAAATGGTGAGCACCAGACGAGTTGACGTGTCGTCATGGAAGAGGAGCAGTCATTCTAGCGTGCATTGTCGAGCCACTGCTTATTGGACAAGCTGTCGAGCCGGAGCGAAGCTTGGGCCTTCTTGGCTTCACGACCTGAGACGCTGTTTCCCGACCGCCTACCTGCCTGCCTGCCTGCCCGTCTGCCAGTTCGCTCGAAGTGTACCGTGGTAGCATCGAAGCTGGAGGCATTTGGCCGCCCTTCGAATCGCATGTGTACCTGAACGGAGGGCAGCGTGACTCCACAACGCTTTACACTCGCACGCCCCACGCCTACTATGGAGCCTGGCCTGGCGAGCCAGAATGATTGGCATTTTACGTGGTGGGCGGCGGCGGCAATGAATGGACTGACTTTGATTCCGCGCTCGGTCGTCTGGTTCTCGTCCCTCGGTCCATCGGCGGCAGCCAAGAACCAAGTGGCTGAGCTTCATCTCGGCGGCTCTCTATTTCGTCGTCTTTTCGTTGGTAGCGATCGGTGGTGATGACTAGATCTCATTCCTGCCTTGCCATCCATCCACCCCCAATCTGAGACTCCATCTCCTCATCCTCGCCAGCAACAAAGACGACATCTTGCTTCGGGTCCCTCGACAGACCTGTTCATCGACAATTTCGTCTCTCTCGAGTGGCTGCATCTTGCTCACTGAGCCACGACGGTCTCGGTCCAAGAATTCCCCCCCGTCGTCCTCCCATCCCTCCATTGCTCGTCCGTCGTGCGAGCCGCCAGTCAGCGAGCGGGCCGTCACTTCCCCTCGTTTCGGACCAGGCAGACAAGACACGCGCCAGCCTCATCTTGCTTGCTTGCTTGCTTGCTTGCCTCTCACTCATCAGGCGCACATCACCCCTCGCAGCGCAGCACCAAGCTTGTCAAGGTAGCCTCACGTCGAGGATCGAGTCGAAAGAGGAGAGAGAGCAGCAGCAGGCATATCTCAAATCGACAGACACAAAGTGGCCGTCCTCCGACATCCATCCATTCGCCTCGCGACACATATTCTTCCTTCTTCATCATCATCCGCGACCTCTCTCGCTCCTCCATCGCCATTCCCGGGATAGTCAACCACGCTACTTCTCTCGCTTTGAGACAGCGTCTTGCCCATCGGGACCCGGCATCCGCATATCCTCTCCCCCCTATCCTTCCTATTCTTCGCCTTGATCATGCACTCCTGTCGCGAGGCCGAGGCTAGAGGTCGAGGCGCACCACCTCCCTCGCACTCGTGCTGTTCATTTCCAGAGTGCTCTTCATCCTCCTCGTCACGCGCAAGATATCCCTCGTCGATATCTCGGCGCAGCGCAGCAAAGACGTCGCACAGCATTCGACGTCCCCATCCGCTGTCGTCCAGACCTATGCCACACTCTCGTGTCGGATGCCTCAACGGCCAGGACGAAGACGAGAATGACAGCGATGACGGCGATGGCAACAACGCGACAACGATGCTGCATACATCCACACCTCGACGCACCCGCCGATCACCACGCTGGCACTGGCCGCCCATCATCTACACGGCCCTCTTCGCCCTTGTCGCCATGCTGACCCTACCAACAGCGATAGCAGCTGACCTTTCAAGCTTCGAGCGGCGCATCCTCAGCCCCCGCGAGCTCTCCAAGCGCGCTTTGCCTGCGAGCGCAGCCGATTTGCGCTCCTCACTTGCTCGCCGCCAATCCTCGCCGGCTGCGCGCATCAGCGAAGAGCACCGCTTCGAAGTCGGCATGTCTCAACCAAAGACTTGCGCGCCCCTCGATATCACCTGGGATCCTACAAAGGGCACTCCGCCCTTCACCCTCATGGTAACCGCCGAGTTGTGGTTCCAAATCGCCATCGTCTCCATTCCAGCCACGTATGCCGATCTGACGCTCCGTCGATGGCTCTATCAGGTCGACATGCCCAGCTTCAAGAACGGACCCACAACCAATCAGCCGGCCATCGTGGCTACAATCATCGACTCAACGGGCATGATGGCCAACACATCCACCTTCATGCAGGTGGACAATAGCGACGAGTCTTGCGATCGGGCTGTGGGCACACCAGAGTTCGAGTCATGGACCGACGGCGCGCCGGTGCAATGTGGCCCTTGGAGTTTTGGCTGGAATGTTTCGGGCAAGGGCTTCGTTGGGCCGTTGAACAATTACGTCTTGCCAGAGAGGCAGCCTCCTATCCTGTTGCCTTCGCCTTCGGAGAAGCAGCTCGTCAATTCGGCAGATGGATCAGGGGGATACACTTGGAATGTGACGGTTCCGTACGGTACACTGTTGCTGTACACGATGATGGACGAGGGCAATGGCAAATCAGGAGGCGTTGGCGGTAGGAATCAGGTGGCTCTCGATCAGGTGAGTAGACCATGGGCGCCGTACCATGTGACCACCTCTTCTCTCAAGCTGACACGACTTTCACTCTCCCGCTCGTTCGCAGTACGTCGGCACTGCCTGTGTTTTCAACGATCAAATTGCTCTGCCTACCCCTGTCGCCACAGCTAAGACAATGGCCATCACACCCGACTATACGACGCAGATCACCACCACATCCGACGGAAACGTCCTCACGGTTCCCTCAGTCGTGCACGGCAGCGGTCGTGGAAGCGACCTCGGTACGGGCGGCATAGCCGGGATCGCCGTAGGCGTTGCCGCCGCTGCCGCCCTCATAATCGCTCTTGTCTTCCTCGCCTTCTATCGTCGGAACAAGAAGAGGCAAGAGACCTTATGGGAAATCCCTGGCGGGGGAAGCAACTACCCCTCTGGAATGCCAGTGGACCGCAGGCTGGCATCGAAGGGCATGGCGGCTGCCGGTGCAGCGAGTGGAACTGGCGGGCGTGGTCAGTCTCTTCATGGGTCGTTCCGCAGCTTTGGAGGAAGCAGTGCCAGCGGCGGTCAAGGTGGGGCAGCAACGACGTTCGAGCCTGCAAATCTTTCTCCGGTCAGCAGCCCCCCGACTCCTTCGCAGATGCACGGTCACCACTACATGCCCTACTCGGACAATTCTCCACAATCGCGCTCTGGCTCCCCCTTTGAGGCCGGTCGAGCAGCTGGGATTCACGGCATGCCTTCCAGCGCAACGGCGTCGAGCAACGGGTCGTCGAACAACTCGTCGCAGCAGCACCAGCAACAGCAGCACTACCAACTCGCAAACGCTTATCGATCGGCGCTCAGCACCACCAACCCAACGGAGGTGGACGAGAGCCTCGAAGACGTTCCGCTCGCGGACAGGGTCTACTCTTCTGCAGCCGCCTCCTACGCTGCGGGTAGCGGGCAGGACAAGTTGGCAGCGGAGCGCTCACGCCCTGGGACGACTGTTCGAGGCGGCAGTACCCGACCGAGCAGGGATGGCAGTCACCATACGGCTGCTTCTACGCGCAGGAGAAGTGAGCGTAGTGGCAATGGCGGGACGGGCACATCGCGTCATCAGCAGATTGTGGTGCACTCCGACGCCGGCTTGCTGCTGGACGATTCGTTGAGTGACGATGAAAACGACGGGGGAGCGGGCAGGGAAGGGGAGATGGTTGAGTTGCCTCCGGAGTATAACTCCATTCCTGCCAGGCAGCATCGCGAGCGCGGGGAGGGGGGAACTCGCAGCGGAGGGTCCTCCTCACGAGGGGCGAGAAGTCTGCCTGGCACTGGCACGCAGGGCTCACAGCGTCTGCCGCCTGGGGGAGGCGACGGGCAGGACATTAGCTCTGCCCTTCTCTACCAGCAGCAGCCTGAGAGGAGCAGATTGGATGAGCTCGCCGGAGGGGATGAGGATGACGAGGCTTTCTGGAGGAGATAGTCGCCCTCAAGTATCGTACATATATACACCTTACTCTACACACATCCGTACACATACGCACGCATGTACCCATCCGTATCGAGTCTCGTTTCTACCTGCCTCCTGTATTTCTTTTTCTCTCTCTCTCTTCGATATTGACCATGAGTCGTCGCAACCTTATTTGATTCGCAGTCGACGAGCGTTGTATGAGGAGCAGCAAAGTGAGATCGAGAGGGTCTGTATAGCTTTTCGTGTAAATATGTACATGGTAGGCCTTAGCGGTGCAGGTAGGGAGAGCCAGAGGATGGGCAAGCTATGTCGGATACGTCGTGCATGGTCGGGAAGCGCGCGACGCCTTGCTCCTCGAGGGTATCAAAGCTGTGAATTCCGTCTGCTCGACTATGGCTCTATGATCGCTCTTGCTGCCTCGTACCTCTGTCGAAATGTCCGTGCTTCATCTGGTAACACTACCACCATACAGCTTTGCAATGACGCGGACTACTTACTCGAGGGAGGCGTCGCGTAGAGGACACCGGCCGCGCCTTTCTGATCCGCCGCCGTACGCTTTGGCCGCTTTTGAGGCAACGATCCCCTCCTTGACGCACGACGTCTTCTCGACGTGCGGTATCACCAATCTTCTAGGTAGGGCCGCCGGAGGGAGCAGGGCTCTCGCTGCGCTCCGCCTCAAGTGTCGGGACCGCGGGATCGTTGCTATCGTCTCTACATCGCTCATGGTCATTGAGCTCAGGGAGAGCATGCTTCCGCGCTGTAGCTCGCGATTATGCCCATGTTTCGCTTCAGCGGGAGCAGCAAACGGGCAACCTCTACTGCTGCCTATCGTCCGGCGGGGGAAGCTCTGCCGTTGTTTGATGCTTGAGCACCTGCTGGCGTCGACGATGGGGAGACGTGCAACTTGTTGAGGAAGCGATGAAGGCGTGACTAGGGATGCGAGTGGGGAACGAGGCCGCGTCAGTAACGAGGGACGAAATCAGCTGAAATGACGAACAGTAGCATAAGCAGGCGATGACGATGATGAGTTGAACATGAACAAGAACAATGGCGTCACAAGTAGACCGGATGGAGATGTTGAGAGCGTTGTAGCGCACCTCTTATCCGATCGAGCACCTTCCTCGTAAGCTTCTCGCTCCTGTGCTAGAAGCTCGACGAGCAGATGTGTGCCGGTGACTCGGCGATGCTAGGCAGAGTTGCTGGTGCGAGGGAAGACCTCCGCCAATGGGATGGCTGGACCGCTGCGGCGAAGCTGACTTTAACAACAAGCTTGGCGCTACTTCTTCCATCGCTGCCAGCCGCCGCCCTATCGCTGTGCGTACTCTCAGCTGTGAGGTTTGGAGAGGGACACGCGCACCCGACACAGACAAAGGTATCTTGCCGGTCGTGGTAGAGGTCTCCCGCATCGCTCTGATCGCTGTGGATGCTCTTGTCATCGTCGTCCAAGTCATGGTGGTCCTCGGCGGTCATGTCTCCCGCCTCGCTGACATCGCTCCGATCACTGCACGATATACTCACCGAGTCACTGTTGGTGCCTGCCGATTCTCCTGCGACGCTCTGGTCTGTCCCTGCCCCACTACTGCCCGCTGGAGAAGGAGTGCGACCGCCGGGAGATGGGCTTCTGCCACCGTCATGCCTTACAGGAGGCCGAAGCCAGTCAGGACCGTGAGCCCCACCATGTTGAGGATGTGGCTGCGACTGCGGCTGTTGCTGCTGGGAAAGTCGATGTGCCAGCTCACGCCCCTGCCTTTCTTCCCTCTGCCGGGCTTTGAGAGCTTGCTCGGCTTCGAACTCCTCAAGTTTGCTTTTGCTCAGGTAGACGCTGATGCCGGCCAATTGTTGGGTTGCTGGAGAGGGAGTTGGCGAGGGGGATGAAGATGGGGCAGGCCGAGCAGCTGGAGGGGTAGGCTCGGCCGCTTGGCCAAGCTTGATGCGCGGGCGGACGCTACTGGTTGGTGGAGATGGAGCAGCAGGAATGGCACTGCTTGATGGCTGGCCTGCTGATGGTGCTGGCTGACTCAAAGGCGCCTCCAATGGCCTGACATAAAGGTAAAGCTCATTCGGCACCGTCCCATCGAGCAGCCTGCCCTTGGCAGCCACTGGCAAGCGGTAAAAGCCCACTTTGACCCTCTCGGCCACAGTCAGCGCCCTTCGAGCCATCTCCTCACCTTGCGCCCTCACGATGACCAAGTCCAGGCCCATCCCCCGATCGGCAACATCTGAGCCTGACTTCAGCAGGCCGAGGCAATGCTCTACCGCATGCGCCGGCTCGCTGAGCGGCGTGAGGAAGATCTCATTTGGCTCCAGCGGAATTGCCACAGGAGCAGCCTGCGCATCAGGCGAATTTGACGACGAATTACCAGACTGCGTCCCTGGAGGGGCCAAGAAGATGTTCTCTGTCGGTCCCTTGTGTCGTTCATCGTACTCCGCATCTAAGCAGCTCGCAATAGCCAGCACTAGTGTCTGTTCGAGGCCACGCTTGTCGGTGATCTTTTCGCATCGGTCGATGTTGTAGTCAAAGATCTGAAGGAAGGCAGGGGAGCGTTTACTCTCCGGGCGATACATGGCGACTTTGATTGGTGGGTCAGGTTTGCGGACGATCTCGACGTCATAGCCAGGTGGGGAGGAGGGGAAGCCTTCCCGGGTAAGGAGGAAGGTCTCGCTGGGAGGGAGGACAACAGTCAGCCTATTCCGTCATGCTAGACCCTTTTGACCCTGCACGATACTGTGCACACACTCACTCTTGCCACTGCAGCGTCCACTGCGGCTTGAGGACGTTGCTCTTCCTTGCCAAATCAACGTCATGATCCGGATTGATTAGCTTTACGACCTTGCGTTTGTCCGAGGCCAAGAGTGCTCCGACTGACGCAAGCTCCGTGAGTGACAAGCCATCGAGGAGTGCTGTGCTGTACTGTGGTGACCTTATGGCCCGAGAGAGGGTATATGTTGGAGGGGGATTATGCGCGCCTGTTGTGGGTATCGAGGAGCAGAGGTCGATGATGGAGGGTGAGGATTGCCGGGGCAGGAAGTGGAGCGTGAAGAGAGCCGCATCGAGGGCCATAGTGGAGCGGCCAGCGATGGCAGAGCAGCCGAAAGATCAAGATGATGCTGTAGGTCTAGCGTAGACTTGGTCGCTCTCTGTCAACGTCCATATATGCAGTATGCAGTAGCTTGACAGGCTAGCTGATGTCGGACGCTCGCTCGACTTGTGAATCTCGGGCGTCCGTGCACCGCTTTGTGCCGGTCCACCCTCGCCTCCACGTGGTAACACTAGCCTCCAGCTCACGCCCGCCCGCCCGCCCGCCTTTCAGAGCGTCGTGCGCCGACGATCGACTACGCCGCTGCCTCCATCCGCTCGGACGCTCCCTTCTTCTTGATCAACACCAGAGCTCGAACGACACGGTCTCAGTCCACCGATTCAACGGCACGTCGCCCGACCACGCTCTACAAAGACTCGCTGCTACAGCTACAGCTCAGAGTCGGCAGTCAGCACGACTAGCAACGCCATCGATCTCGTAGTCGTCCCATCCCATCCCATCCCATCCCATCCCAGATCAGATCCGCATCGCAGCTCAGCTGTAACATCCCGCGGCGATTATGAATATCTTCCGCTTCTTTGGGGATCTGTCCCACCTCGTTTCCATCTTCATCCTCATCCATAAGATTCAGACATCACGGTCAGCGAGGGGCATTTCCTTCAAGACGCAAATCCTCTACTCCGTCGTCTTCATCAGTCGCTACCTCAATGTCTTTACTGAGGACTCACTCTATCGATTCATCATGAAGGTCTTCTTCATTGGGTCAAGTCTATACATTGTGTATCTGATGAAGGTCAAGTTCAGGTGAGCATTTCGAGAAGCAGAAGCAAGTGAGAGGCAGCGGGTGAGCTGAAGCTGAGCTAACCAACTCCATTGCCCTCACGCATTTCAAGGCCGACTCACGACCCAGCAATCGATACAATCCGTCTCGAGTACCTCTTGGGACCATGCTTCGTTCTCGCCCTTCTCTTCAATTATGGCTTCAATCCAGTCGAGATCCTCTGGTCGTTCTCCATCTTCCTCGAGTCCGTCGCCATCCTCCCTCAGCTCTTCATGCTGCAGCGAACAGGAGAGGCAGAGACCATTACCACACATTACCTCTTCGCCCTCGGAGCTTACAGGGCGCTGTACATCCCGAATTGGATTTACAGGTATCTGAGCGAGCACTTCGTCGACCCGATCTCTATCGTGGCAGGGCTGGTGCAGACGGGTCTGTATGCCGACTTCTTCTGGAGTGAGTACGACAAGCATGGGACCATTGCGACGAGTCGCAACGCCGCTGACGTTTTCCTCTTCCCTGCTCCACCCACCAGTCTACTTCAACAAGGTGATGAAGGGCGAGAAATTTACCCTGCCGGCGTAGAAGGCTCAGGGTTGGGCCCAGGAAAGCAGAATGTATCGCTTGACGCGGACAACAATGGAACAGGGCCTGAGCGTGGGCGGTGGAGGTGGTATGGCACACATAGTCACCACGAGGTACAGGAACAGGGATATCAGCGTATTGCGTTGCCGCTGGAGGAGGGGGGAAAACGAGACGATCGGCGGCTGCACTGGGGCAGTCAGGTATCGACAGCGAGCTTGAGGCAGAATGCGGTTTCGACCTCGAGTCGACTTTGCACGCTTGACAGCCTGTACAAGACGTCACGCCATATGCTGGCGTATTACCCCGATAATTGCAAGCTTATTCGCAGTATGCATCTTGAGAGGATTGAGCTGGTGGAGGAGCGGCTCGATTGGACTGACGAAGGCGGACTGAGCCACGCGATGCTGCGCTCAAAATGTTGGGATGTCGAGAAAGTGAGAAAGTGTTTCCCTCCCCTTGCCTCTTCACCGCCGGCCGCATATGATCGATTGTCAAAGCGGACCCTTCCTAGCATACATCGGCCTGACTGCTGCCCGTCCAGCGACGTTCGGGATCTCACCCCTTCCCAAGAAAGCCCTGGGCTGGTCTCAGCTAGCCCGGGCACCTGTCGCGTGCGCACTCCTTGACCTTCCGAGGTGGTAACGCTAGGGCCACCACCTCCTTCATCAGGCCGACCGAAAGCAACACAATGCTCTACTCTGGCGATTAGCCCCGAAGATCCATTGCTTGCGCGAGCTAGACACTGAGCTCGACTGGCCTGACCCTAGGCGCCCTCCGCAAGCTCGCGATCTCACGCGATTGCACCCCTTGGCTCGGACCCCTTGTCCCTGTCAAGTCCTCGTCCTCATCCTCGCGAAGGTCCTTGTTCGCGCTGCCAATTGTGACATCACTGGCCAAAGTGCGGCACCCTGTCGCCAGTCTCATCACCCAGACATTAGTAGACTAGCATATATACCGCTGATATGGCCCAGTACTCCGTCTTCGGGCCTCGCACCTTTGGTTCTCCCTCCGTCGACGACTTCCTCTCTCCTCAATCTGGTGAAGAAGGCAGTAACTTCGAAACAGACTACACCATGGACTCTTCTGCAGATTCTGCAGTGACACGAGGAGGGCGCACTGGCAGCATCATGCAGAAACCGACTGTTTCGCCTGCCAAGTCAAATGCGAATCAGCAAATCCTGGACGGCGCAGTCGAGGAGGAGCGGGTCAGGGATGCATCGCTGCTCATCCTGCCGCTCCTGCTGGCCAATCCACCCATGCTGCCAAGTCATTTGAAGAGCGCCGAGGTACGGCAGTGAGTACCGCCGCTTTGAAGAGCAGGTGCGAAGGACGGCACTCATTAAATGCCCTTCCTCTTGCCCACAGACGCCACCAAATGCTCTCCATCAGCCCAAATGACGTCGACGACTATCTAGTCACTTCATTTCCCTCAGCGCCCGAGGACCTCAAGTCTGAAGTGATCGCCGGCCTCGACCAGCTGAAGAACAGCGTCGAGCAGCTCGCCGGCATCCTCGCGACAGACACCGATGCTATGGAGCACATCGTACGAAAAGTGCGCTGGGCGAGCCCGGAACCTGGCAACATTCAAGCCAACATCTTCCTGGGCGATGATGCAGCCGACACAGACGCGCAAGATGGTGGAGGTGGTGGTGCTCTCTGCCTCATACTCAAGCATGAGGAGGACACCGGTGGTGGGCGACGCGCAAATCGAGAACCTTGGCGCTTCCACAACCTCTTGCCCTTCGGCGGTGCTCCTGGAGCTTGGTTTGATGATCTTGCTCGAGCTCAAAAGAGGCCAGCGCCAGCTCCTCCTGCTAAGCCCGCCGGGCTGTCCGTGCAGTGGAAGGATCGCTCCATCGACAGCAACGGGCGCTCGCGCAGCTTGACGTCGAACGCTACGACACGTACTGCCGGTTCCTACAACACGGCTGACGAAGGCGAGACAGACCAGGAGAATGTGGCTGGTGATGCTCCCGAGGACAAGTTCACCAGCGCCGACGACTTCTGGGGCGGGTGGGACGACGGCGAGGGAGGCGAGAAGGAGGAGTCGCGTGAAGTTATCAACAAAGGCGCTGGCGCTGAAGACGACGAAGACGATGAAGAAGCCTACTGGGCCTCATACGATGCCTCTGACCCTCATGCCGACAGGCTACGACGTGATGCCGAAGAGGCAGAGCGCCAGAAGATGGCAGACCTCGACAACGTCTCGCAGATGGGTTCAGTCAACTTCGATGGCCTGGAGCGCCGAATGGACCACAGCGACTTCTACGCTGTCGGTGCTGGATCTACTTTGGGAGCTGACGAGCCCATTCAGGAAGAAGCAGACGATGGTCAAGAGGAACAGTCCCACACCGGCGACGCTCAGATGGCTTCAGACTCGCCTCGCCGCTCAATAGATGAGGTACCTCCTCCGCTCGACTCCGGCTCGCTCCCTTCCGTGGCGTACGAGAGTGTCCAAAAGATGATCGACGCTGAGCAACAGCAGCAGCAAGATACGCAGGACAGCACGCAGGAGCGCAGCGGTGCTCTTTCGCCTCGCTCCGATGCTACGAGCATGGGTTTGACCGACGAGGGCGAGCAGATTACCGCGGACAACACGACCGTGGACATCGAGGAGCTCGACCGTGGGCGCGAAGCTGCCGGAAAGCCTGAGCCACAAGACGATGATCATCGCGACGAGATGCAGCAGCAGGATCAAGATGTCGAGCCAGCTGAGAAAGAAGTCACCGCTGAGGAGCAAGAGGAGCGCAAGGCTGAAGACGATGTTGGTGTCGCCGAACCAATGCGCACGCCTCAAATTGAGGCACCGCCCTCGCCAACTCGAGATCCAGCCGCAGCCACTCCCATGCCACACTCTCCACGCAAAGCCCGCAACAAGATGATCGGCATAGAGCATCTCGCTGTCGCACAGAGTCGGCAACGCAAGAAGAGCGGCACCAGCCACGGCGATGTCTACCCGCCCGCACCAATGAGCGTGTCAGCTCAGAGCGTCTTTGAGACTCCCTCTGATATGAGCTTGGCGGATCTCGAGGCCTTCTACCGTAATCGCGATCATCAGAGGATGGTAGAAGCTAAGGAAAGGCTCTCGAGGATGCATCGCGAGTCGAGGGAGTCGATGCGTGATAGTACGGGGCCACCACACAAGCACAGGAGCGAGAGGAGCAAGGCTGGTCGCGATGATGCCGACGACGACGACGACGAGGAAGAGCATGACAGCGACATCGTCAGCGAGGCAGAGTCGGCTCTCGAGGCAGTCATGTCTGAGTACGCAAGCGCGCCCAGCCGCCCTGGCACGACTCAAGCACACAGCGATCTTCACGAAGACGCAGACGAGCAGGAGCAAGAGCAGGAGGAGGGGCAGTCTGAGAAAGACGATGGTGACGATGCGGCCGACAAGCAGCGGGCGCGCAGCAGCAGCAATGTTGCTCAAACGTCCGCCGCTACTCAGTCCGCTGCCACGCGCAGCGATGCCGATCCTCTGGAGGCCCTTTCGCAAGCAGACCCCATGCTGGCCTTCAACGCCGAAGACTCCAATGTAGGAGAAGAGGAAGGCGAAGAAGACGAAGAGGCCAAGCGCAAGCGGAATCGTGGTCGCGTGCCTATGACGCGCGAGGTCAGCATGGGCACGCTTCGTCGCCTTGCTGAGGAGAATGAGCTCAAGAGCGAAGAGGCCAAGCGCGCAAGGGGTGATATGGAAGATGCCTCCTCGACTACGACTGGTCTGAGCAAGGCCGGCGGCTTCAAGAACTTCTTACAGCTTGCGCCTTCTACTGTTGCCACCGATTTGGACTCCGAGGAACCAATACTCGACGAGGATTACGCCGAACCCCACGCTCTTCCTGCTGCTATTGATGAGGAGGAAGAAGGTGCCCTGAGTGAGGAAGCGGACGAGCGACATGACCAAGAGCAGGAGAACGATATGAGCGAACAGGCGGCCGAGGCCGCTCAAGTGCCTGTGCCTGCATCCACACTTGGCGATGTCGACAACCAACGTCTCGCGGCACCCGGCCTCGACGACCGTCAGCCAGGCGATGACGACGAAGACCACGGGGGTGCCGAAAACGCTGCCAGCGCAGCCCTCTCCGCCTTCGCCGCCGACCCCAACGCCACGCCGCGCCCCCGCGACTCTGGTGGCTGGGGAAAAGAAGCCAATAAGCGTGATGAAAACGAGGGGATTGATGACCGAGAGCAAGAAGAGGAGGAAGGCGGAGGAAACCAAGACGAATACGACTTGGACGCCTTCATGTTCCCCGACCAGCACAAGAAGAATCGCCTTGACTCGCCCGGGCTCAGCGATAACGACCCGCTGGCTCGGGAGGCTTTCGGCATTATCACTGGTCGTGGTGGTGGCGGCGGCAGCGGCGCAAAGGGCAGACTGAGCCCCTCGAACTTCAGAGTTCCCAACAATCGTGCCTCCACTTCTGGTGGAGCCGCCCCCAGTGATAGCTTCTTGCCGGGAGCTGCGAGCGATGCTAGCGTGCGGCCACTACTGGGCAGCATCGCGGGTCGTGGCCGCTCAGACGAGTCGGGCAATACCGGCGTCACTGGGAACACGGGCATCTCTAGAGCCTTGCATGCCCGCGGTGTGCTAGATCCGAGGCGCATTGTTGAGGAGGGCAATGAGGATGAAGGCGAGGGGCAAGAAGAGGAGTCGCAAGGTCAAGAGGATGGCGCCAACGAGCAGCAGCCGCAAGAGCCTCAAGACGAAGAAGGAGAGCAGAGCTTCGACTCTCAAGCTACACCTCGCGCCCAGCACCAGCCTCCTCGCGTCAACCGCGGCGGCGCCACACGAAGTAGCAAGGCCGGCGAATCCGGCGCTCGCTCTCCTACCTCGAACATGGCCACACAAGGCAATAGCAGCGCCAACGCTACGACGAGCCGCCCCTCTCGCCCTGCGACGTCCCGCAACGCCTCAACAGACCGAGTGTTGGGCGCTGCCTCAACCTCCACCGATCTTGGCTTGGCAGAGATAGCCGACGACCGCCAGTCAGAGAAGTACAGCGTAGCGCCCGGTCCGCATTGGATTGGAGCAGCACCACCTCCTGGCTCCACGTCGCAGCACACGGCTAATCTCCGCCACCAGTATCTAAGGGCACAGAGACAGCAGGCATTGGAGAGCCAGAGGGAGAGGATGGGCCAAAAGCCCGGGCGCGCTGCCAGCGGTGATGACGACGAAGAGGCCCCATTGGCGAGAGGAGCACAACAGCGCCAGCCCTTCCCTCCTGCTGATCGCGGCCGAGGTGGGCCTCGCGGACGTGGTGGGCGCGGTCGCGGCGTCAGAGGCCCGCCACTTACGCGTCGCACACCGTCCACGGGCGCTGTCAAACGTGTCAAGGAGATCAATGGTATCCCCGCTTCGGCAGCTGTTGCTGTCGGCCCGACAGACGAGGACGAGGCCGAGGACGAGCAGCAGAGAGAGGAAGAGGAGGAAGAAGAAGAAGAAGAAGACAACGCTGCGAGGGCACTTTACGATCAGGTGAAGGACTTGGCACGCGATGGGGATGGCATCGATGATGATGAGGAGGAAGATGAAAATCGCGATGGCGAGGACCAGGACGATATGGACGAGGATGGAGACGTAGGTGGGCAAGACGAGCTGGCTGATCAGGATCGTGGTCAAGATCAGCAAGAGGACCAGGGCGACGAACAAGGAGGTGAGAGCGACGAGGGCGAGGAGAATGAAGACAGCCTCGATGCCGAGCAGCGCGACATCAACGGCGACGCCGGCCCACCCTCCCCTGCCCTGCGCCACAAAAGCAGCGCCCACTCCTTCTCCCGCCATTCTGACCCTCAGGGTCGACCACCTCTGCCCTCACCGGCAGCTCTCGCCCCTCCCTCGCCCGGCACTCCTTCAACCTCCCTCGACCCTTCACGTGCTCCCTTCACTCGACCCAACCTCAACCAACGCCAGCAGCCCGATCGCCTTCACGCCTCTCAAGCAGCACAACGTCGTCGGCGTGCTCTCAAGGCCTTGCAGCGTCGCAATGGCCACGTTCAGGCTCTGCTACGCTCGGTCGTTGCCGTAATCAATGATCAGGGGGCGGAGGATGACCTTGAGGCAGGCGGTAGCGCAGGTGTCCTGCCCATGCTGGGAGAGAGTGATTTCTTGCGCCTGGCGAGGGAGGCCTTTAGGGAGTGTGAGAGAATGAAAGATGAGCGGATCGCGAATGGCGCAGGTGGGAGAGGAGGAGAGGTGGGGTTGAGTGGAAGGGATGTTATGGGAGGAAAGGCGAAGGGCGTCGTAATGGGAGGCCAGGCCGCGATGGACGATGATGGCCAGGATGATGAGGAGTATGAGGTGGAGATGCCTTTGGCGATGGGAGAGGAGGAAGACAATGGTGACGAGTACGATGATCAGGAGGAAGGCGAAGGAGAGGGAGACGAAGCTGCTGGTGGCGCTATGCCTCAGGAGGGCATCATGGCTATATAGACACGAGACCCCGGATTTCAGACTCGACTTCTTCGATACTTGTCACAGTGAATGCGATTCCGCTCGAGCGCTCCTCGCCGCTAAGCGCCCGCCTTGCTCGCCCCCTCTCTAAGCAGCTTCGTCCAGTCAAAGGTCTCCCAGCCCTGCCTGAAAGCTGCGGCCACCCTCCTTTTCTCTTCCTCTGCCAACCTCCTGGGCTTTCTCCACATCTGGGGCTCCAAGTCCAACAGATTGCCCACAACTTCCGCTCCAAACCACTTCTCGAACTTCCCTCCCCCTCTCCCTTTGTCTCCCAGCTCATCCATAGCGTAGCCCCCATCCCCCTCATCGGCCCCGCCCTGTCCTGCCGCCTCCAGAACATCCCCCGCATCCGGGCCTTGGATGACGTGTCCGTACCCCTTTTCACCTTTATGATCGAAAAGCACTGCAAAGTAGGGTAGCTGAGAGACCATACTCCTCCTGAATGGCCGTGCGGTATCGAAGGTGATGAGCTTGCTACTCGCCGCATCCCACTCTGATCCACTCTGCATCAATTCTGTGCGAAAGCTCCCGGGAAGCTCAGAAGCAACCAAGTCCCTCGACAGCGGCACAGCTTCAATGTACGTGTGGCGTTGCGCCTTCAAGCTCGTCACCGTCTCCCAGAATACGTAAGTTTCCCCACGCTGAGCAGCGAGTTGCAGGAGGCACTTCGCAAAGTTTTTCACCTCTTCCCACGTGTCGTCGTCCGCCTCCAGGCTGCTGAGGTGGTGTTGAACAGGCACGATCAGCGCATGACCTTGGACGAGACCTTGATACTCAGGAAGAGCCAGGTAGGCTCGCGTTCCCTGTGCAACCACCGTGGAATGCGTAAGAGGTGGGAGATCACCATCCTCCCCTCTGAAGCAGAGGCGACAGGACTCCATCGCTTTGCGCGTCTTTGCGTAGTCATCGACCGCGAATTGGCGCTTCAACGCGTCGCTCTTCATTCGCCTCCTGGCTAGACGCTCAGCATTCTCGTCCAAATAGTCCTCCCCACCCTTATAAGCCCCATCGCCTGCAATTTGAGCCGCAAATTCTGCATCGAAGTCCTTCTGATCTCCTCGACCTGCTTTGAACTTTTCTTGCCTGACGAGCTCTGAGAGGGTGAGGGTATCGTCGTCCCCTTCACGGCGGATGACGTCGCCAGTCAAAGGGTCATGAGTCTCGATGTTGTTGGTAACGCGCTTTCGGCGGTTACCTGGCTGGTGTGGTGCAGGCGCCGATTCGCCTGCCTTGGACGTGCCGACGTCATAGAGACGCCCGCGGGCGTCAAGAGTAGGAAGGACAGCGATTTCCGTTTCGTTGCCTGAGCGGTCGCGCTGCGCAGTCGAGTTCGGAGAGTAGCTGTCTCCCGCTGCGGTATTTTGAGCCCTCTGCTTTTCGCGCTCGAGCTTCTCGCGCAAGCTGGCCGCGTTGGGCTTTCCGCTCATCTCGGCCTTGAGGACCCTGGCTTCCAGCTTGTTGAGAGCGGCCGAGTCCATCGGTGGAGTAGCGGCGGCAGCGACATTGCTTCCTTCTAGGACCTCACTGCTGCCAGCTGCGAGGGGCACTTTGGGCGGGGCGAGAACGCTTGGGATGGGTGTCGAGGGTTGAGAAGAGCGTGGAGTATTACTTAACGACCTAGTCGCAGCTGCTGCGGCGGCGGAGGTGCTGGGGATGCCAGTTGGCCTCGAAGTGCTGATCGGCGGAGCTGGTGTGCTGCTGGATGGTGTCGAGGGTCCTGCTGACTCTCCTGGCTTTCTGAAGGACGAGGTCCGCGAAGCTGGCTGAGACGACATGGGAGTCCCGGCGGTCGACAGAGGATTATTGGCCGGTCGCTTGGCAGCAGCGCTCCCTGCCGGTCCCTTCTGCCTGCCATCAAGCCATGCCCTTTCTCTCTTGGCCTCTTCGAATCCTCCCATGTCGCCATATCGCTCCAATGCCACCTCCTCGACCGAGCGCCCCTCCTGCTCGGCGAGCTCAAACGTCTTGCGCAGCTTCATCATCCTCCACTGATACCCCGGTGCGCCATACTTTGTATCCTTTTTCGGCTCCTCACTGTACTCGTCCAGCCCTTTCCCCTGGACGAGTTGCGTGTTTAGCTCGCGAGAACTGATGTGCAACTTTTCAGGGTCGGGCTTCTCGACGGGCGCGGGTTTGACACGCTGTGAGCCGAGAGAGGAGAAGAAGTCAAAGTCTCCCGAGCCGTAGGGGGCAGAGGGAGAGGGACCATCGTCTCGAGTGGCTGTAGAGGGATCCGGATCGTCGCTGGAAGGCTGGAGAAGCATCCAATCGTCCCTCTGGAGCTGCGTGGCCGTGGGTGCATTCTTGGGGAGAGGAGCGGGGTCGTTGCTGTACGAGGGGGCCGGGTGTGACTGGAGATCCAGAGAAGTTGAGGTCGGGATCATTTCAGAGGCGTTATGGGCTGCGGTGTCCATTCGTGTGGAAGCCCCTGCAAGGGTGGCTGCGTGGACATCATCATCATCTATAATGCGTGAGGGCCTCTGCTCCTGACTATTGTCATCGTCTCTCCTGTGCCTCTTGCGATTTCGAGAGTGGTATTCATCGCGGTTCCTGTCGCGATGATGTCGATTGCGGCGACTACTGCTGCTGCTGCTACGATGCGAGTCTGTATGGTCATGTTTGCGGGATGGTCCTGCTCTTGTTTCTTCGTCTTGATCATCCTCATGATGACGATTTGGGCGATGCCTTCGCTCAGGGGACCTTGATCGAGACCGCCGTCGGTGTGTGTGGCCATGACTGTCGCGGTCCGAGTGATCTGTCCGCCTCTCATCTCGATGACGATGACTATGGGAGCCCATGACGGTGTAGAGCGAGTGCGGGAGTCAAGAAGGCGAGGACAATAAAATGCAGGCAGGCAGGCGGAAGGTGGAGTCGAGTCGAGTCGAGTTGCGGCGTCAATGTCAAGTCGACATGAGCTCAGTCCGCCCTCCACGGCCTTGGTTGCCGATTTGACCACCAGCCACCAGTCAATCAAGATGAACCGCATCCACCCAACAGCAGCGCCAGCCAACCATGGCTCGCGTACTCTCCTTCTTCGACCTGAGCAGCAGCAAGAGGCACAATCGTCAAACAATGCAGGCGTACTAAGACTGCGAGGCGCGACGAGTGACCCGACGAGGCAGAGGAGGGTGCTATGGACGCAGGATACCGTCGATAATGAGCATATGGGAAAGAAGAGCAGTAAAAGTAAGTTGTGCAGTCATGACAACTGCACCATCACTTCTTCGCTGACCACCTGCTCATCGCCCACTCTCATTGCGCGCCAGTCTGCTGCATCTATCACAAGCCAAAACCATTCGACGAGTCGTCCGATGAGAGCTCCTCGTCTGGCTCCTCGTCTTCTGGCTCAGACTCCGAGGCTGATTCAGGAGTGGAATCAGCATCCTCATCTCCCTCTGACGGGCCAACGATGTCGCAAGCAATGAAAGACAAGCGGGTCAAGAAGGGCAAGGAGCGCAGCAGACGAGGGCATGACCATGATCATGCGTCAGGCGAGGCGTGCAATCATGAGCATGGGCAGAGTAGTGCGTCAGCCAAGAAGAAAGCCAAGGGAAGGAGTCGATTCAAGTCGAGCGGTAATGGGACGATGGTCATGACCGAGACAGAGAAGCAAGAGGAGCAGCCAGAAGGAGGCCAAGACGACGGAGGTCATGCCTCGTCGGGCTCGGAGAAAGACGATGAAGCAGGGGAAAGGAGGAAGCGCAACGCCTACGAGCGTGGGTTGTCGTAGCTGGGAGGCTTGAGCATGAACAATCAATATCCATCATACCCACTGAGTCAGTGCGAGCTTTTATTGCCTCTGCCTGCCAAGGACCTTGCGTCCCCTCTCCTCACTCTGCTGGTCGACAGTCGATTTCCCTTTCCGTCGTCTCGTCCTCGACTTTCACCCATTAGCCCAACACGTCTAAAATTTCATTCCTTTCCTCTTTACCACCACATCACATCCGCCGCTCCACGCTCATCATTGGGCGACACCACGATGTCGTCTAGCGACAGTGAGGCCCACGCCTCCATGTCCAAGGTAGAGAGAAAACGTGCAAAGGAGGAAAAGCGGCAGCGGAAGGAGGAGAGGCGGGCGAGGAAGGCAGACAAGGAGGCAAAGAAGCAGGCAAAAGAAGCAAAGAGGACCAGTTCCAGCATCGATGACGAGGAGCGCAGCAGAAAAGAGCGCAAAGGCGCGAAGAAGGCTGCTAAGGAGGCAAAGAAGAGCGCGGATGCTACAGTCCCTGCCAACCCTTCAGCGCCTGCTCCGGCTCCCCGAAGAGCAACTTCGCCCGTAACCTCACCGAAGCAAGCACAGGGCGTGCAGCTGCCTCCGGCTACGAACCTCCCGTATGCCTACGCCAACGAGTTCGCATCTAGCAGCTCCGCCCAAGCGGCGAGCAACCCATTTGCACCTACGGCGACTCGAGCTTCGTCACGTCGAGCTCCCTCCCCATTCTACCCTCAACGCCCTCCAGCACCTTCACCCTTCTTTCCTCGACGTCTGCCAACTCCAGGGACAGGCCAAACCACATCATCGACGCCAGCCCTCGATCCGCGGGATTTCCCCCCTGGCCTCGACCTCTCCTCTATCAAGACCGACCCAAATGAAGACGAAGGCCAAACAGGCCCCTCTACTCGTACCACTCGCTCGAGCACTCCCCGACGCATCACCACCGCCGCCTTGGATGCCGCTATCAGTAGCGCAGGAAATGGCGCCTCTCGCGGCAGTAGGGTACCGCGGGCACGCACCGGCGTCCACAATGCCGCCGTGCACACCGCCTCTACCGGCGAAAGTCTGCAAAAGTCCAAATCTGCTACTCTCGATGACGCTCGCGGCCTCACAGAAGCACAGATCCTCTCCGAAAAGCTCTATCAACCTCATCAGTTCAAATGGCTTGAGGAAGCAGGCATGCTGACCACGCTGAAGAAGGGCATTTTCACAACCGCCGAGCGAGAAGCCATGCGCACCGCGTTCGAGGCCTTTTGGACCCGTAATGGGATGACCTTCGAGCAAGGCCAGGAGACCCTTACCTCACGCTCAGGCAGGGGAGAGGCAGATTTGTATGCCCAGATGACCTCGAACGTGACGGCCGCCGTCCCTGGCCGGTCTCAAAGGGCTGTGAGGAGGTACTTGAGGGAGTGGTTCCACCCTGATGCGCGCAAGGGGAGCTGGACGGATCTGGACGTCTGGAAGCTGGTCAAGGCGCATGATGAGGTGGGGTCTAACTGGACGGTGGTGAGCCAAAGGGTCGGGAGGATCCCACGTGACTGTAGGACCAGGGTGCGCGATCACTGGGATGATGATGTGAAGAGGGTCAAGGAGATGCAGGCGAGGGGAGGGCCAGCAGCGCAGGACAATGGCGAGGGAAGCAGCAGTGCGGCTTCACCCTCGACCTCCCCTCCCGCCAACGTGAGCGCCAAAAAGAGGACCGGCCCCGAGAAGCCCTCATCCTGGACGAGCGAAGAAATACGGGAGCTCCTCAAAGCAGTCCCTGAAGTCTGCGCACAACTCAACATCGACCTGCAGGCAGGCGGTACTCCCTCATGGAAGGTCATCTCTACCCGCATCAAGACCAAAGCAGCATCCAGCTGTCAACGCAAGTGGGACGAGATTCGCATCGCTCGCATGAAGGGCAAGACCGACGAGGAGATTATCGCAAATAAGAGGACTGGCCGCTCTTCATCGTATTTGAGCGCAAGGGACAATAGAGCACTGGTCCGCAGATTGGAAACCCAAGCGGGCGTGCACGGGTGGGAAGACGAGAAGAGTGTGGATTGGGGCAAGGTGAGGGACGATGAAGACGATATAGATGGGGCTGAGGAGGAGGGCAGCCTGCTCTTTGGCAAGAACGAGCTAAGTAAGGCGTGGAAGCGACTCAAGGATCGATCTCTCCCTGGAGCTGCGGCAAAAAGGGGACAGAGTGCGGGCGCAACGAAGAAAATGAGCTTCGAGGAGCAGCTGGAGATTTTGAAGCCTATCGTAGAGAAGGAGCATGAGACTTGGCGAGCGACGCAGCAGACCGAAGGGGAGACTCCCCGCAAGAAGAAGAGGGGAGTGGACGATGCGAGGAGTCCATCGGGCAGCCCGAGCAAAAGGCCCAAACGGGCGATTGGGACAGGCGCCGTTGATTTGGGGGATGAGATTGGGTCTGATGAGGATATGTAGGGGAGAGGATCGGGTCGCAGCGGCGAAGCAGGAAACGACGACAATTTGAGAATACCCATCTACTTTTACACGGTCCACGAGCGACAGTGATTGGAGCCCCTCGCCGCCGAGCCGCGAGAGCGAGCGTGTTCCTTGCCAAAAGTGGCGGATCGTTGACTCTCTTTGACGAGACATGGCGTTTCTTGCTACCTGCTCCGGTTCCCCTTCGCTATCGCCCCGCCACAACTTACTTTCACCGTAGACGCGTAGGGCGTGAACGCGGGCGCGGGCGTGGGCGAGGGTAGCGTGGCGCTGCTCCCGTCTCTTTCTCTCCCTCGTGACGCCGGACCGAAGGAGGCTTCGCATCCACTTGGATGGCCCGGACGAGGTGCTCTCCGTCTGCCAGCGCCAGCCCAGCGAGGCACAGAGCAAAGCAGACGGCACGGCGCGGCGCGGCGCGGGCGAGCGAGCGGCCTGGCTTCTGTGGCCGGCCATTCTCCCTCTCGGCTTGGGCAGGGGAGCTGGGCGGAAGTGAGACTGGCTGCCCAGTCCGTGTCCAGTCAGACTGGCTCCTCGCCCAGGGCCGTCGTCTGTCTTCTCTCTGTCCGCCCCCGCTGTCCCCCTCCTCCTGGCTCCCTACCACGACGACCTTCGATCCCCCCCCTCATCTACCACCGTCAAGAAGCGCGATAGCGACTGAAAAGCCACTATCCGGCTGAGCAGCACGATCGTTATTGTTTCTGCCTCATCATCGCAGCGACAACCAGCTTGAGGAGCAAGTTCTGTGAGTAATAGACGTCTATGGTGCTCACCACCAGCACGCTCCTCCCAGTTCCGTCCGTCGTGCCCCTTCCGCTCATCCGCGTCTTGCCGTCCTGTCATCCCTTCCCAACCACTTTCTCCTATCCTCACGATACAATTGCATCGCAACAAAGACGACGGACAACAGTACGCTGCACTCCTGTGCCTCTCGCCAGTCAACCTGTAGCACTCGACGCCCAAGTCAGTACCTACCCCTGGGTAGTAGGCCGCCTTCTCCGCTCGCTCCACCCACCCACTGCCGTCCACCATGGCACCTCCGCATCGCTCCTCTCAGCCGTCCTTTGCCCGGCCGCACTCTAACAGCCAAGGTAGTGCCGGCGGTGGTGGCGGTCCGCCTCCGCCTCCGCCTCCTCACTACACCCACGCGCGATCTCTACCCGGCAGCCACCACATGAACGCATTTGCTAGGGTGCCCTCCTCTTCGAGCCCCTTTGCTACTCCCCTCGGCGCAATTGCGACACCTTCTTCCAGCTACAGATCGACGATCATGTCTCGTACGTCCAACTCCCGCGCAGGAGATGGCGCCGAGGATGACGATGACGAGATCCCTGGCGACGACGATGAAGAAGAAGACGGCAATGGCAATGGCGACGAGACCGGTGAGCCAATCGACGATGACTCGCGCATGTCCTACTCGTACATGGGCAACACGAGTCAGAGCAGCAGTCAATCGGGTGCCGATCCTTCAGCCAGCTTCGACTTCCCACCGTCCACTCAATCCAGAGGCCCGCACTCCAAGCACCGCCTCTCGCAGTCGTCTCACCACGGTGGTGCCGCTCCACCTCTGCCTCCCGGCATGTCGCTCCCTCCTTCGCCACCCAAGCCTGGCATGCCTCATGACCCTTACGCCTTGCCGCCCCCACCACCGTTTCAATCTGGCGCAGGCGGCTATCAAGATTACGACCAGCACCATGCTGCCGCTGCTTCCGGCCACTATCCTCACGGCGCGCCCTACGATCCCTCGTCCCACGAGCCGCAGACGCCTGCCTCCGGTGGCGCTGGCGGACAGAGCAACGCGGCCTCTCCTACTCCAAGCAATGCCGGTAGCACAGGCAAGGGCGGATCACCAGACAAGGGCCGTCGTACTCGCGTCTCTCAAGCGTGCGACCTCTGCCGAAAGCGCAAGGCGAGGTGCATCGGTGGTCGTCCCGTCACCTCGAACGGGCCACAAGACCCAGGACAGAAGTGCCAACGATGCACCAAGCAGAATGCAGACTGCCAGTGGTCCTTCTTCTCCGACACTGGTCGTCAGGCTACCACAGCAAAGAAGAGGGGAAGGCTCAACGGCTGCGTCGTTCGAGAGAATGGCGAGCCTGGATCTACGTCCAGCTCCTCAAAGACGTCGTCCTCCCGTCGTCGCGGCGGCGAGCATCCGCGAGAGCGTCGAGAGCAACCCAGTCTACCGACTCCCTACCAGCCAGAGCCAGCACCTCACAGCCACGCCGGCCACCACTACGACGCCGGCCCGTACCAGGATCGCTTCGATTCAGGTGCCGCTCCCTTCCACCCTCACCTTTCCTTTGCAGACTATCCTTCCGAGCCTCCTCCGCCGCCCTCTTGGTCGCCACCTTCACCTCCCTCGCCAGGAGCGTCTTCCTCCGGCGGTGGGCCGCCAGCAATGCCGAGCAATGGACACGGCGCAACCGGCTCCCCTCCCTTCCACGGAGCCAAGCGTGCACGCGTGTCCCCACCCGGACTGTCCAGCGGCAGCCGCTCATCTGCCCGACAGCTCACACTTGACGCAGCTGCTGTTGCCCGTGAAGCGCAATACGGTTTGCCTCCAGAGGCGCAGAGCCAAGACACGCAAGCAATGGCAGAACGCCGTGCTCTCGTCCGTTCCCTCGAAGAGCAGGCGAACGAGAGAGGTCAGCACGGTCGTCAGCAGCCTCTCGTCATGGAGATGATGCCGCCCAGTGCAGGCGACTACCGCAACGGCAATCGTGGCATCCCGCCCCCTCGCGCGATTCTGTCGGACGGCATGAGCGGGCAGCGAAAGCGTAAGCGTTCCCCTCTTTCCCGCAAAGAAGAGATCCAGGCTGCCATACTCTCGAGCAGGAGGTCGTCGCCTCGTGAACCCAGGCAGGTTCTCGCTGACAAGTTGGCCTTGCGACGCCAACAGCGCGTGACAGAAAGACTTGTTGGACACGCTACGTGGGCGAAGCCACTCTTCGCCATCTCCGCTGCGGACCCAATGACCGAACAAGCCCCATCATTGGCTCGCGCGCGACGCAACTCGATCGGATCTAGTCAGCCGACCAAATTCCTCGATGCAAGCGTGGCGCGATGGCTCGAGGACAACCCAGAGCGATGGGGCGTTGTTGATGCTGAGATGGACAACAAAGAGAAGGTCAACGTACTCGCACCTCTCCCGGTCCCGGAAGCGATCGACAGACTGCCAGCATGCCGAATGGACCGCGTCATGGTCTCTGCGTCGACTGAGCCCATTACCAAGGCCGCCTGGGTTACGTCTAGCCGCCTGACCATCAAGGGAGAGGAAGACCTTTTCGCCCTAGGATTAGAGGTCGAGCTGGCATTGCGACGCGTAAGCTCATCGTCGATGCACATGCGCTTTCAAGACGCCATCGATGCTAAGCTAGCAGGCGAAGATGAGCCGCAGGACTTCACTACCGCTTCGGCCGCTGCGCTGGGCGAGGCGAGCAGCAATGACCTCAGCTTGCTCCTCGGGCTCAGCAAGCAAAGCAATGCCACTGGAGCCGAAAATCTTGGGCACGGCCGCACAGCGTTCGGATACGATTGGCCTCCCTCTGCGTCCTCGGACGACGGGCATGCTTTGCCCCCTTCCCAACAACAGAAGCAGGCGGCCGCAGCCCTGCCTCCTCATCATAGACGCTCCCTCGTACCCGGCAATGGGGCTTCGGACTCGCAGATTGAAAGCATCTTCGACCTGACTGAGGCTGGACTTCCTAGCCAACAGGCTAGCCAGCAGATGCAGCAGCGCAACATGACTGCCGCGGCCGTGGCGATGGTGCAGCGACATGATGCCGAACAGCGTGAGCGTGAGCGTGAGAGGGCGAGGGAGACGGAGGGAGAGGCCAAGCAGCGCTTCTCGCGCGAGGAGGACGAGCAGGCTGCAGTGCAGGCGCTGAACAATTTGACGCAGACGCAGCCCGGGGGCGTCGTGGGGGCGAATATGTTTGCGATGGGGGAGAGTGGAGCGACTGCGGCTGAGGGTGAAGGTGGCGGGGAGGGTGCTGATGGGCAACAATAAGCCTGGCGAGGGCGGAGCTCACGTCATCAATTCAGTCGGCGGTACGGTACCGTATGGTGGGATGAGATGGAGTGGGTGGGAGTGGAGGGAATTCTCACTAGCGAAATCAAGTCGGGGTCTCGGCCCCACAAGAAGATCATCTTTCCGTCCCCCGTCCCCGTCCCTGTCTTCCTCGTTCTCCCCGTGTCTCTCTTTGAATAAGAATGCTATCGGTCACCTATCCTATCCCACCTCGTCGACTCGTCGCCGCCCTCACGCGTGCGTTGGATGCGTGATCGAGCCGTGGAGCCATCGAGCCGTCAAGCCAAACCGTTTGACGTGCTGCACCGTCGTGCTTATTGCCTGGTTCGTGCTCGGAAGACGGTGTGTTGCCATTTCTCGACGACGCGGTGGAGCAAGACGACGTCTGCTGGGCTCTCTCTGGCTGGCTCGCTGGGCTCTGGGTCCGTCGAGGGCGTCTTGTCGGTAGCTTCTCGGTCGGCGCGGCGGCGGCGGCGCCGTGGCCAAGTGCTCAGGAGCGGGTCGGTTAGGCGAACGGACGGGTGGCTGGTGGCTGAGGGTGCAGAAGAGCGGATACGGAGGACACGGACACGGCGGCGAGGAACAATTTGCTGCGACGCGGGCGAGTTCAATTGGTCAATGGTGCCGGGTAAAAGCCTGGTGACACCCGGTGAGCGATAGGATAAAGGACCGTAAAATACCCTTTGCCCTTTCCTTGTTTCCTTCTCTCCTCACCAATCCTCCGACCCAGCTCATCGCTCCTACCTAGCTACCAGCTACCCGATTGCTCCTCGGTGCCGCTTGTATTGAGTTCAACCCCCACGCAGCGCGCATCGTCGACCTTAGCTCTCTCCAACAGAGGCCCATCCCCACCTTATCACCACCACACACATCATCGCTGCAATGGCTCCCTCTATCAACGGTACTGCAGGCGCTACCATCACGGCTGGCGAAGCTCCCTCCAACGGCGCTACCATGGCCGAGCCCAACACCCACAACGCGCTGCGCTTCGACACGCTCGCTACCCACAACACCGAGCCTGAGGCCCCTACTGGTGCCATTGTCCCCAGCATCTGCCTCGCTACCGCCTTCCAGCAGGAGGAGGTCGGTGTCGCTGGCGGCCACACGTACACCCGCTTCGGCAACCCGAACCGTAACTCTCTCGAGGCAAACCTCGCCGCCCTCGAAGGAGCAAAGACGGCCATCTGCTTCTCCTCGGGAACTGCCGTCACCACTGCCCTGGTCAACATGGTGCCCCGCGGTGGACACATCGTCTCCGTCTCGAGCGTGTACGGTGGTACCCACAAGATCTTCACGCAGATCATCAACAAGACCAACGAGATCGGCACCACCTTTGTCGACCTGAGCCACAAGGACGAGAACGTCGTCGCCCAGCGCCTCGAGGAGGCCATCGGCAAGGGTCAGACGAAGCTCGTCTGGCTCGAGACGCCCACCAACCCGGACCTCAGCCTGGTCGACATTGCCCTCGTCTCCCGTGTCGCCAAGCGCATCGACCCCAGCATCGTCGTCGTCGTTGACTCGACCTTCGCCTCTCCTTGGTTCCAGAACCCCCTCTCCTTGGGCGCCGACGTCGTCATGCACTCCCTCACCAAGTACCTCAACGGCCACTCCGATGTCCTCATGGGCGCCGCAGTCACGTCGTCCGACGACTTGGCCACTCACCTCCGCCTCCACCAGGCTGCTCTTGGTGCCGTCCCTTCGCCCTTTGACTGCTGGCTCGCCATGCGCGGTATCAAGACTCTCGGTGTCCGCATGAGGGAGCACGGCCGCAATGCCCTCAAGCTGGCAAAGTGGATGCAGGCTCACCCCTACATCAAGGACGTCATCTACCCTGGTCTGCCCGAGCACCCGTCCTTCGACCTCGTTGCTAAGCAGATCAGCCCCAAGGCCATGCAGGCCCAGCAGCCCCGCAACATCGCTCAGGACGGCATCGAGTACTCGGGTATGCTCTCCTTCCGCCTGAACTGCGATGCGACGGACAAGGAGCCTGGAGCGGCCCTCCTCAAGAGGCTCGAGGTCATCACCCTCGCCCTCTCCCTCGGTGGTGTCGAGTCACTCATTGAGCAGCCCTCGACGATGACCCACTGGATGGTCCCCGAGGCTGAGCGCCTCCAGCTCGGCATCGGCCACGACCTCATCCGCCTGTCAGTCGGTCTCGAGGACGTCGAGGACCTCATGGAGGACCTTGACCGTGCCCTCCAGGCCGTCTTCGGCGGTGCGGCCGGCAAGAAGATGAAGATGAGCGCTTAGGCGTTCGTGGTACCAGCGTCACCTTATCATCACCACGAACCTCCCGGGTCGGCTCACTCTCAACGCTCGTGAGCCCTCTCATCCCCTATCATACTCTCAGCATACACACACACATCATCAACAACACAACTGCAAGGCTCCGTACTCGGCTTCGTCGTTCTTAACTCGAGAAAGGCCCCCTCGTCAATACCGCGCGCGTAGCATCAACTCCTGCGCACACACTCTCAACGCTGTGTGTTCTGAGCCCGACTCTCAACGCTGTACGGACTCAAACTTCTTGTCCTTTTGCTCCGCTCGTGACTTTTTCTTTTTATCTGTAATTTTACATTGATGAGGGGTAACTCCGCACCCTTGTGAATATTGTGTCAAAGACTGAGATGTAGTTGAGGGCGTCAAGACGCCTCGTTTCCGGGAAGGACTGTGGGTTGATCAACTGGTATCCATGTCCTCGCTGCGAGGCTCGCCCTCTTGTCCCGTCTGGCCGGCATCAGCGCCGTCTCCCTCCCCACCTTGTGCACTGCTCATTCCCTCCACGCCAGCGGGCGCCTCATCTCCTGCCGCTGTCCCTGCACTCTGCTGTCTCGCATCGTCATCGATGGGCAACCTATCTGCTGGCTTGGGCTTGTTCTTGCTACCCTTTGGTCTACCCGGCTTCCTCTTCGGCGTCCGAGGCTCGTCGTCCTCTTCGTCCTCCCAATCTTCGTTCTCATCCCCGTAGTCCCCCTCTGCTGCCTCATCCTGTGCGACCGCCTGTCGCGCATCCTCGGTGCTGGTGTTGGTCCCAGGACGCAGTCCCGCCTTCCTCCTTCGCAGTTCCCGCTTCCTCGCTCTAATGTCTTGCTCCATTTTTTGCACTCCAGCGTCGGGACACATCTCCCCAAGGGCGAACAGGTCGTCTTGTGACTCTTGATCGGGGTCAATGTCATCGTCTTGTAGCCCATGCCCCGCGGGCTTCTCCCTAGCCTGCTGCTCCCTCTCCTTCTGCCTCTTCTCGCGATATTCTGCCTCACGCTTGAGCATCTTGATCACTTTGCGGCTGGGGGCTCGAGCGGCGGTGTTCGTATTGTCCGTTGCGGCAATGGGGGCAGTGGCAGAACCGGATGGACCGGCTGAGGCGCTTGCTCCGGCTGGTGCTGCCGATGCTGCTGGGGTCCTCTGATCGTTGTCTTCACCTGGGTCTTGCGTAACCCGGAGCGATTTCTCGATGGCTGACTGCACTCTTTGGGCGATGGTCTTGGCCGGTCGGCCACGCGGTCTTCCTCGTCCTCGACCTGTTCCGCGAGTGGCTGTCGCTCCTTGTTGTGCAGGGTCGGTAGTGGTGTCTGCCGTGTCGTCTACATCAACGTGACTTTCGCCTCCTCCTTGAGCTCCAGTAGCCGCTGTAGCATTGACAGGGCCACCTCCTTCCTCTGATTCCATTTCTTGGTCTGCAAATCGGACCTGTCTTGTAGCCCCTGCTACTTCGGCAGAGTTGGCAGCAGCGGCCTGCTCGGCAGCCCTGAGCTCTGCCTGAATCATGGCCTTTGTCCTGCCAACCCTTTGCTCTCTCTCCCTCTCCCTCGCCTCGACATTGACTGCCTGCCTGAATCTGACGACCTGTTGCGTCATACTTCCCCCGACTTCTGGTCTCAATGGCTGCGGATGGCGCTGGAAGGGGAAGCGTCGCGTGGCGTCCCTCGTATCCTCTAGAACCAGCCCTGTGCCCACGAGCTCCTGCCACTCGCCGAGGAAGTTGATGTTGCCCACCTTGAGGAGAGGACGAGCGGTATGTAGGGATGCGACGCTCCATGCAGCTCGAGAGGAGGAAGAGAGAATCTTGCGGGATTGCTCAGTGGATGCGAGAGTAGTGTTGGCATTGGCAGAGGAGGAAGAGGATGTGGGGACGGATAGGTCCATGAGGACAAGTTGGGGTGGGAGGTCTTCATACTCCCATTCGTCAGAGGATGAGGAGGAGCCACCTTCTTCATCTTGGCCTTGAGATGATGGATTGGTTCGCTTATTGATGCCGTCAGCGCCTCTATCATTGTCTTGCTCTTCGTCATCATCGTCGTCATCATCTTCGTCGTCGTCTTCGTTGGAAGTCCTCTGTCTGCCTCCTGGTTTGGAAGGATGAAAGGCTTCTACGCGCTTGTACCTGCCGTCGAGTAACGGAGGCTGCCCACTGAAGAGGCGAGCAGGATCTCGCACTCGGACCATGCTGCCTCGACTATCCCAATGGATGCCAAAAGAGGAGATGGATGGCACGATGCAACCAACCAGAAGGCGGACTGAAGTCGCGTCCAAAGAGGCCCACCTGCCAGTCCGCCCGGCGGCGACATCAACACTCGCCAGGCCGATCAAGACGAAGATGCGACGCCCCTCGAGGCGCTCGCTCTGCTCCACTCACTGTTTGCTTTCGCATCCAAACCTGCCCGTTTGCCGCCTCTCTGCAACATGGACGATGAGGATAGACTGCAAGAGTGGCACAGATTGGCTGATGAGCTCAATGCAGCCCAAGGTGAGTGTCATGCTATGCATCTCGTAGGCCGCTCCGAAATCCCCTGGCTCACCTCGCCCGCTCATCAGATGTCGATGCAAAGACGGCTGCCCTTTCTAGCATTCACAACCAACTGCAAGAGACCAGCGCCACGACGTCATCATCCGATGTAGCCGTCTTTATCCAACCACTCAAGACCTGCCTCAAGAGCTCCAACTTGCACCTCTTCTCCCCCGCCCTCGCCCTCGTGCCTCTGGTAGCGCGCCTCCTCGATACCTCTCACGATGGCTCGCGCCATGTCCAGACAGCCATCATTCACCTCACACCGGCCTCACTCGAGAGGGCAGGCGATGCAAGGGAGCGTATCAGAGACTCAGCGCTTAAAGGCCTCGTCGAGCTGGGCAAGGTCGCCCTTGTCGTTACTCCTCCTGGTCTCGCCTCTAGCCGCACATCCTCGTCAGACACGCCGCTTGGCACCTTCGAGTCCCTCATCACAGAAAATGGTCTGGGTGCCAAATCTCCAAAGATCCGCGAGCAGTCATGTCGCCTTCTCGCCTCCCTGAGAAGTTATAGCACCAAGTTCCCTATCAAGCCTTTCCTTCCTACTCTCGTTGACTTGCTCGGCGACGCTGATTCCGCTTGCAGGGAGGCGTCCCGGGCTACGCTGGTTGCACTCTTCCTGTCGGCCAGCGCGGCAGCTAAGGCGGATCTCAAGAGGGAGATGGAGGCCAAAGGCGTGAGAAAGCCGCTAGCTGAGGGGATCCTCAGAGACGTCATTGGTGGGCAAGCCGACGCTTCGCCTCTGTCGCACCCGGAACAGCCCACAACATCGAGTAAGACTGCTGTGCCCGCCTCAACTAGCACCGCCGCATCAATCCCAGCCGCGACCGCCTCACCCGTCTATCTAGCATCCCGTGGCGACCTGGAGCGCACCGTGGCCTCCATTCTCCCCTTCTTCGACGGCAAAGAGACCGAACACAACTGGGCTAAACGCGAATCCAGTATAGCCAAGTTGCGTGGCATACTCAAGTCCCAACCGAGCCAAGCCCTCGCAGAGGCATTCGGGCACGAGACGCGCATTTTGGCCGAAGGGATCCTGAAAGCCATCAGCAGCTTGCGAACCACCCTCGCCCTGCACGGCATAGCCCTCGTTGCAGAAATGGCCGAGACATCCCATGTTCCCACTGCCATGCCCGAATCAGCCGTCGACATCCTCCTTCCCGGACTGCTCCGCATGGCCGGTTTTACGAAGCGCATTGTAGCAACCGCCTCCCAGACTGCTGCGGGTGCCATGCTCCGGCATGTCCCTTATCGTTCGAAGGTAATGGGCTGGCTCGCGGCCGGCATGGCGGACAAGACTGTTCACACTAGAGTGGCCATGGTGGAGCATCTGGGTACCCTGCTGAGCGTCGCAGCCCACCCCGAAAATAGAAGTGTGTGCTCACCGGGAGCGCTCGAGTCCCATGACGGGGTCAATGTGATGAGTACGCTCTTGGCAAAGGGGCTTACGGACCAGAACAAGGATGTGAGGGCTAATGCACGCGAGGCGTTCTACACCTTCAGGCGCATCTGGAAGAGAGAGGGAGAGGCTATGCTGGAGAGATTAGAGGCTGGTGTTAGGAAGCAGGTCGTGGCGGGGATGGGCGCGGCCGACGCTGCATATGCTGCTAGCCAGGCCTCCAGGAGCGCGGCGTCCCCGCAGAAGGCAGCTGCCGCCCAAGGTGCAGCGCCCTCAAGTCAACTAACTTCACCAGCCACTGCAGCTGCCGCTCCTTCCAGCAAATTCGTCCCCTCACGCAAGCCCGGTGCTGGCGGTGCCACCGGTGGTCCTGGGCCGAGCAGCGCAATTGTAGCTGCTAAGCGGGCTGCGGCAGCCAGGATGGCTGAGATGCGCAGGCAGGAGGCTGAAGCCAAAAGGGCTGAGGAGGAGGAAGAGGCTGCTGCTGCTGCTGCTGCTGCTCCGGAGGAAGGAGATGAGACGCAAAAGGCCGGAGACGAGGCGGAAGAGAAGCGAGGGGACGCCTCTTTTGAGAGTGCTGGGAATAGTACGAGGCACAGCGACGACGACGATGGGGAAGCCACCCCGACTGAGACCTCACCGCAGCGAATGACCCGTCAAGCACAAAGTAGTAGTAGCACAAGGGACAGCGGAGGAACTCGAGCAGACGGCGGAGTGGGCACATCGAGATTCTGGACACGCGATGACGCCGGAGATGACGATGATACAGTCCAGCTTGGCGGCGGCGCAAGCTCGGGTAGAAGCAGACGAGGCATGAACGAGGACGGCGGGGAGGATGAGAGCGCAGATGTGGATGCGAGTATTACCATGGACCTGATGGCTCCGATGGCAACTCCTCTGACCGGTCGGAGCGGAGCCCGCACCGAAATTGCGCAAAAGCAAGCACCGAGGAGTAACGGCTCCCTTCCTTCGTCTTTTCAAGGAACTAGAGAGAGCATCTTTGCGCGAGGCAACAACGACTCCACCCCTCGGACGGCGAGCAGTCGACTCCCCCGCCCCGCTTCGATGGTAGCCAGTCCAGCCGCTCGCCAACAGCCAATGGACGTGATCGGGGCTTTGCAGGACAAGTCTGCCGCCGCCTCTGCCACTGCAGCCACCGTGACGTCGCCCAAGACGCCGTCCACCAACGCTGCATCGAAGGGACAAGGCTGGTTTCTCAACCGAGCCGCACGCCTCTCCCTGTCCGATGAAGGCAGGGCCGCCTCACCTTTGAAGAGCAAGCCCGACTCGCTTGCTTGGGTGGAGGAGGTGAAGCAGCGTCGTGCTGATGTGAAGACCTTTAGGCAGCTCGCGAAGCTCAGTAGTAACTTCAAAGTCGTAGCAGCTGAGTCTGCAGGCCAAGGGGATGGAGAAAGTGAGGGGAAAGGAGGTCTCGGCATGTCCCTCGGCTCACGGGCGGGCATAGGGAGAGCGGGAGGGAAGGAGCGACTTCAAGACGAGGTCAACGACTCGCAAGACGATGACGGCTCCGACAGCAATGGCCTCTCCGCACTTGAAAAGCAGCAAACCGAAGCCTGGCGTGAAGGCCATCTCTTCGAGCTCCTCTTCTCTGCTTGCGAGACCTGGTTCACCTCACCTCCCAGCAACGAGTCGAGCAATGCGGCAGCGCAAGTGCTGCTGCATCGCTTGGTGGAGAATCAGTTCCCCCTTTTCCCTGCACTCGGACTGGAAGGGAGGCTGGTGAAGATTGGGCTGTTCGAGCTGGGCGGGCCAGGTGGGCCAAGCAGCGCGAATACGGCCGCCGCGAAGGCAGTGCTTGAAGCCTGGGCGACCCGAACGGTGCCGGCCGTAGGACTGGGCTTACTCCGCTCGGAAGGGCAGGCGGCCTTCGAAGATGGCGGCCAAGGAAATGCACGCCTGCTCATCCTCAACACCCTGACTCACCTCTACTCCCGTCTGCCCAGCTCCGTCATCCTGGAAGACGAGCTGCCACGCGCCTCGAGCTGGGTAATGTCCGCATTGAATGATAGGGGGAATGTGGCATTGAGGCAAGAAAGTGTCAAGGTGCTGGTGGCTGCGGTGCGTGGCGATGGAGGCGTCAAGGGAGAGGAAGGGGAAGAGGTCGTGGGTGAGAAGCTGCAGAAGGCGCTGGGCGAATGCGGGCTGAAGAGGGATCAGCTTGACCTGGTGCTGTACTACGTCGCGAAGGGGGATGCATCATAGAGTGGCTACGCAGCACGATCCTGTAATTGTATTGTCGCCCTTCTCTCTCAAGTCATCATCGTCAAAGAGTTGCAGGTCGATTCGGGCCGTGAAGAAAATGAGGCGGAGATTTCGGCCTGCGGTGCTGTACGGAGATTTTCACACCACCGTCTCACAGATGCTTGAGTCGCCGAGGCGGGAGTGGGGCCAAAATGAACTGAGGCGGAGGTGGAGTGCAAATTGAAGGGCCTGCTCGTGGCTTGCTTCTCTGTTATCTGCCTCTTCACCATCTACTCAAATCGAGCATTCATCCCCAACTGGTGCGGATCCCCACCTTCTACCTTCCGTCATCTATGGCCCACGAGAAGAACGAGAAGTCCACTGATGGTGGGAAGGAGCCATCTACCTCATCCTCTTACAATTCAGCGCAAACCCCTCCACGAGCTCGCTGGTTCTACGCCCGCGACGGGGGAGGCGACTGGGTTGCCTTCCCTGCTCCAGATGATGAGCGACTAGAAGGGCGCTTCCAAGATTTGGGGGGCGAAAGATGGTGGAAGCAGGAGTCAGAAAGGAGGCAGAAGGAGAAGAAGGAGAAGAAGAGGAGGGAAGGAAACCAGAAGGAGGTTCATGATGAAGAAGGCGAAAGAGAACAGCCTACTGACGCCAACGAACGAGCTCATCGAGATGCTGAGGAGCCAAGCTGGACTGACAAGCTCACCTCTTGGGTTCCTGGACTTAACTCGACCTCTCAAGAAGTCGACGAAAAGAAAGATCAGCTCAAGCAACGCAGCGATGCTGACGGCGAAGACGACGCCGAGCACTTGGAGCGACATCACGACCCCGACTCGCCGCCCATGGTAGAGGAGATCTTGGATCCAGACGAACCCGAGTCCGCTCGCCGAGCGATTGTCCCTGTACTGGAGGACAGTCTCTTTGATGTAGACCTGGTGGAGATGCACCTCTACCCTGCCTTCTTCAAGGGGGTGCTGCTCAAGGTCGTGAGGAGTACTTGGTTCTACTGGTCGGAAATGCGTGGCTCTTACTCGCCTGTGAGCTGGGAGAGCGGATTTGCTACGGACCTTGAGGGGGCTTGGAAGGAGACAGAGGCGTGGAAGTTGCCGGCGGAGGATGAGGATGACCATCAGAAGAAGGGCGACAAGGAAGAGGCCAAGACTCGCTTCATCGAGATCCGCAGCAAAGGCACTTCCTCGGGGAAGGGACGCGTATGCTTCACCTCTCCTGTAGAGGGTCAAGTCTTCACGCAAGATCTACGAGGAAGGATCGTCTCCCTCGTAGGAGGATTTACAGTGCTACGCGGCTTCGACGAGGTGGAGAGGCGAACGCTGAGCGAAGAGGGAAAAGACCTGTGGAGTCGGAACCTCTTTGATTTGCCGGATATGCCTTGGCGCTCCGAGGGCGACAAAGACCGGGAGGAGAAGGTGAATGAGAAGGTCCGACCTACGGGGAGAGCGGGGGCAGCTCAGCCTGATGAACATAAGCCTAAGGCTGGCGGTGGAGGGTATGGCTCTCAGGAAGCCTCGAGCACGGGGAAAGGTCAAGAGAGCAAAGCAGAGAATGAGGGCTTCGCTGCTAAGCTCTGGCCGTCCAGTGACGCTTGGATGCGACCTGGATACGCCGTTCTTCGAGCCTTTGGGTATAGCGATGGTGATGCGCGTGAGGAGACAAGAAGAAAAGGGAAGCAGAGGAGTACGGAGAAGGCTGTTGAGCCAGACAGCGAGGCGAAGAAGAGGGCGTCAAAGGATAAGGACAACGATGACGACGATGAAGGTGGTGACGGTGATGACAGTGAGCAGGAACCCGACGACGACAACGACGAAGACGAAGGTGCAGCCTCAACGCAGCCCGAGCAAGACTCCAAAGGGATGGACGACCTCGCAGACGACCCCGTCCACCTCGTCCTGGTGATTCACGGTATAGGCCAAGGCCTGCGCGACGATTTCGAGTCCATCGACTTCACGCATGACTGTGCAAAGCTCCGCTCTGTCTCCAAGGAGCGATGTCAGGACTCGGGCATACGCCGTCTCGCTCGTGGACGTCGTGCTCAATTTCTGCCAGTCTGCTGGCGGAGAGGCATAGACTTCGAGCACAGGTCTGAAGGCAACGATAATCACTTTGGATTGGAGGACGTGACCAATCAGGCAACGATGCCGCTCGTTCGGAACGTGGTGAGCAAGGTCATTCTCGATGTGCCCTTTTACCTGAGCCCAATCTACAAGGCCAAGTTCATCAAGGCCGTCATCGCAGAGCTGAACAGGTGCTACAGGCTCTGGGTGCGACGCAACCCTGGATGGCTGGAGAAGGGCGGGCAGGTGAGCATCATTGGCCACTCGCTGGGGTCCGTCTTGGCAGCGGATATACTGAGCCAGCAGCCGACGCATGTACCCCGGCTGGATGAGATGTCGAACGATGAGGTGGCAAAGGCACAGAAGGAGCGGCTGCTCTTCGATACGACGCACCTTTTCCTTGTTGGCTCGCCATTAGGCCTCTTCCTCCTCTTGGGTGGGGGTCAACTCATCGCACGCCGCACCACGCCAGCTAAGACCAGCATCGGCGAAGATGCGAGCAGCGACTGCTCAAACGAGGGAGAATGCAACAGCGGTGATGCTACTGGTAGCGGCGGCAACGGTGAGGGAGGAAAGTACGGCTGCATGTCCCTCAGGGGCAATCTCTACAACATTTACAACGAAAGCGACCCTGTCGCCTACCGCATCTCCGCAGCGGTGGACCGCGAGTACGCAAAGCACCTCAGACCCACACCGCTGCCTGGAGCTGTAGCCGCTATACTAGACACACTCAAGGGGCCACCACGTATGTCAGTCAGCAGCTTCTTTGACAAGCAGAAGCCTTTCGCCAGCGTGTGGGGCAAGGCGGCTGTGGGAGAGCATGACCAGAAGGAGGGCCAGCAGGACGATGTGCACTCCGAAGACAAAGGCGGCCTTACCTCATCCACCTCACCTCCCCTGAGGTGGGGCGAGACCCGCGACGAACGAGTCGATGACGGGAACAAGGACAAGCTCAAGGACTGGATGGCGAACAAAGTCGGGGACAAGAAAGACGAGGAAGGCCAGAAGACGAAGAAGAGTCACGACAGTAACTCGGGCCCGCCTTCGGAACTGCCATCAGGGATCGTCACGCCTGTGCGCGTCGAGAGCGGGCATGACGTTAAGGAGTCACTGCCGCTTCGGCTGGCAAAGGATGCCGCACACGAGGACACGAGACGCGACTCGGCCGCTACTACCGCCGGCGCCTCCTCATCGAGTACTGCCTCACACTCCCTCTCGACCCTCCTCGACTCCTACGCACGCGCAGAGCGACGCTTTCGTGCTCTCAACTCGCATGGCTGCCTCGATTACAGCTATGTCTCTGACGTCGTGAGCAGGTTTGACTCGACGCTGACCAAGACGACGGCGATGCTTGGGGCCCATCAGAGCTATTGGGGAAGCAAGAGCTTTGTGAGCTTGGTGTTGACGCAAGTGTTTGATAGTGAGGAGGGCCAGAAGGGGCAGCAGGGTGATGGTCCAAAAAAGGAAGAGGTGACACTCGTGCCCCCTATCAAAGGGTTGAAGAAGAACGATGGGGGAATGAAGGAATCGAAGGGAGACAAGCTAAAGAATTGATCATACCCAAGCGGCTCTATCTGTCGATATACATACGCCTCTCTTCTGAGCCCTGTAATGGTAGCCACATCCTCGATTTCGCACCGTCTACAGTCTTGCCTCCCTCTTCTGGCCCGCCCCATTCTTCCGTGCCACCAATCCTGCCATTCTCTCGATCCTCTCCTCCGCATCTCTCTCCATGGTATCAAGCAGCTCCTGGCATGTCGGCACGTCGTGAATGAGCCCCAGAACGGGAGAGGCACTCCAGACGCCAGCTTCGACGTCCCCTTCCGTGTAGACGCGACGTCCTCTTTGCCCGGAAACGAGGGGTTGAACTTCTGGAAAGGCAGCCCCTTGAGACTCGAGGCGGACGACTTCCTCAGCAACCTGTGCGGACGAGACGAGAGAGGATAGGTGAGCTCGAAGATGGCCGTGAGCAGATAGACTGCTCATGCGCGTCTCACCTTGTTCTTGTACACCCTGGCTGTATTCTTGAAGCTGGTCAGGATATGTACGGTGTCAAGCTCAGTGGCTCCCACCATGCAGTTTTTGACATTCTCGTGGATCACGGCCTCTTTTGTCGCCAAGAACCTCGTGCCCATGTTGACCCCACAGGCTCCAAGGGAAAGAGCGGCGGCGAGGCCCTGGCCATTTGCGATACCACCGCTTGCGATGTAAGGCAGATGGAGCGATTCTGATGCTCGAGCCAACAGGACGAGTCCGCCGAGGGGTTGATTACCAGGATGACCGGCGCACTCCCACCTACACGTGGGTGGAGAGAGTCAGTGAACGAATGATCTCGGTGAAGCGCTCGCATGCCCCTTTGCCCGCACTCACCCATCGATACTCAGACAATCAACGCCCATCTTCTGACTACTGATCGCATGCTTGATAGTCGTGCACTTGTGGAGAACATATGCTCCTTCCTTCTTCAATTCTTTGATCAGCGGCCCAGGGTTGTTGCCTGCAGTCTCGAATATCCTAACTCCCTCCTCGATGGCCGCCCGCGCAAAGCCCGCATAGTCCGGCGGGTTGATGCTGGGGAGGAGGGTAATGTTGACGGCAAAGGGTAGATTGTAGCGTTGGCATCGATTGAGGACCTCAGGTCGGAGGAGGGACTTTGTTTCTCTGATCGCACTTCGCAGGGCGTCGGGTGAAGGCTGGGTGAGGGCCGTGAGGATGCCTAGACCGCCGGCATTGCACACTGCGGCCACTAGTTGAGGCACGCCGACCCATTGCATGCCACCTTGGACTACGGGGACACGCAGAGAGAGGGCCTCTGTCAGGGTTGTGGTGAGGGGCATTTTGGAGTGAGGTGAATGACGACGAGGAGCCAAGGCAGGATGTATGCAGCAACCACCACCGGCGCATCGAACTCGTCGAGAGCCGGATGCCGGACCAGTGGGCGGGCGGACTGGCTCACGTGGCCGGGAGTCGGCCGTGGCTACGGTGCAATCAGAGCCTGCTTCGAAATTGGCGATATTGTACACGGTGACAGAATGAAAGGTGTCCTATCAACTACACTCAAACAAGTGGAAAGGGCAGCATAGCTTGTCCCGGCCAGCTCTCTCCCCCACCAGCCTCCCCATCCCCAGCCTCCGCACCAATTTCAAGCCTAGCCGCATGATCCACCAAGCTCCTGAAGAGATCTAAGTCCACCGACCGCTTGAAGACCGCAAACGCATGCGACCTGTGGTGCTGCTCGAAGGCAATGCCCCTCCTGGCGCAGTCCTGGCATACATCGTACGACGAGACGCACGAAGTGCATCGCAGCCAGCTGCCCTCAACGACGTTGAAGCAGACGTCGCAGAATATATTTGGGTGGATGAGCGACGAGACGTAAGCAGATTCATGGTGGAGGGCCAAAGAGGGGGAGACGCTTCGTGGCCGAGCCAGGCCGCCTGTTGGAGTGGCGGGCGACGTACTGCTGGAGCCCGAGCTGGAGATCGAGCTCGTAGAGCGCCAGCGCCCAAACAGGCGATTTCGATTTGCACGAGCAGCTTCGGCGTCCTCGCCGCTGCTTCCACCATTTGACTCAGCAGTCTGCGCAAGCCGACCAAGTGCCATTGCCGCATTGTTGGCATACGAGCGCAACACGCAGCGCTGCCCAGGCGTCGCGGCATCGCCTCCTCCCTGTAGCATCGCGCGCTTCGCCTCTTCCCACCCCAAGTCATCGCTCCGATACAGGGTAGGCAGCAATCCTTCAGTGCGGTGCTGGATCGTCAAGTAGGGATTGAGCCGAAGTGGCAACGGAGCACTGCGAGCTGTGACGCTGCCTTGGCCATCCGCTGAAGGCGCAATGGCCAGGCTTGGGATCCGGATGAAGAAATGGTCCGGGTCGTGCACGCTCAGGCTGTGTTGCTCACACGAGGAGCAGAGGTTGAAGCCTTCATGCGGAGTGAGGATGAGAACTGGCGGCGGAGAACTTGGGGACGACTGCGATAGAAGGGAGCTTTCCTCTGTGCACCCGTTCGAGGACGCCGGCGCCGCGCCCGTTGGCGTCACTGAGTCTTCAGGTGTGGGGAGGTCCAAAGGGCAATTGGCGCACAAGTAGCGTGCCCCGACAATCGGCTCTGAGCAGAAGGAGCAGAGTACATCATGCGCTAAAGGTAAGGACGAATGAGTTGCTGAAGGAAGGAGCGCGAGTGAGGACTGCGAGTCTGCCGATGAGGCAGCAGCGGCAGCCGCTACTTGGCCCGTCCCACGTCCAATGCTCAGCTGTTGCGCTGCTTTGACGAGGGTAGAAGCAATTGCTTCGTTGTTTGTCGATGGCGATGAACGGCCGGTTTCGCCATTGGACCCTGCAACGACAAGCTTTACGAGAGGGTGCGTCGCCAGGTGGGGGCCGTGCTGGATTGCTCTCCCAGTATCCTCACAGCGACCACAGAAGGAGATGCCGTGTGGGCAGACAAGGCAGAGGTAGCGTGGCCCTTGTATCGGCATTGCGTCGCAAACAATGCAGCGTATTCCGAGATGTGTTGCCGACGAGCTGTTTGAGGGCAGCAGGCTCGCTGCTATGCTGCTTCCTTCGAGGCTGTATGCGTACTCTGTGCCTTCTTCCTCCTCGTCCGACTCGTCGTCGTGGCGCCCGGTGTACTCTGCCATCCTCTGTCTGCCATTGAGAGGCGGTAGTCTTGACGAACTAGCGGCGCTCGACGACGAGGTCTTGCTCGGCGAGCGCCCGTCTCCTCTTGCACCTCCTCGCCGAACATGCTCCCAGGTCTGGCCCCCTTCGCCAGCGTCGCTCGCCTGTGAGCTCGCTTGATTTAGATCGTTGAACGCGCTGTCCTCCTCATTATTGACGTTCCACCAAGAGCTACTCGTCGAACTTGCCGAACTCGTACTCTTGCCACTCTCACTCGGCCCACTCGAGTCGCTCAGCGAGATTCGAGTGCACAACCTGATGCGCAGCTGAAGCTCGATCGGCGGGCCAGTCGACGATGCTACTGAGGACGATGAGGAGGACGAAGAGCAAGCACTTGCCTTTGCAGCACCAACTTCATCCTGCAAGCACCCGTCGCTCCGACTGGGCATAAAGAATTCGAAGGCCTCCTGCAGACTATCATCATCAATGATGTAGGACAGATTATTATCGTCGTCCACCCACTCGATGTCGAACTCGTGCCGAGGAATGCTTAGTCGTTGCCCGATATGAGTGCGGAGCTCTTCACTGCTGAGTGAGGATGGACGAGTCGGCGGGAGGGTGAGCCGGTGAAGCAGGCCACCATGGTCTATGTGAATGATGAGGAGGCGGAGAGGTGATACCCCAGGGGGCGTCGGTGGGAGCAAAGGCGCAATGCCAGATGAGGAGCTGGCCTGAACAGTGCCATCCTCACCACTGCTGCTGCCGCCCTTGACTGATCTATCGGTCATCTCTGAGTCCGACCAAGACTCAGAAGATTGCAGACGTTGGAGATCATTGGACGATCATGCAGAGCTGTGAGGTGTGGTATACCGAGGGTAGACTAAGGAAGACAACCGCAAGCCGGACTTGAGTCGCGCGACTGAGCGTGCTCAGCGACGGTCGGACCGAGGCTACGGAAGCTCGCTCGCGTGGGCATGGGAAAGAGGAGCGGTGTTACAACAAGGATGTGAGAGTAGAGAGACAAAGATACAGGCAGATGAGAATGAGTGGGAATAGACGAGCAGACGAGAAGATTGGCAAAGCTGCAGCCTAGTGGCCAATGCCGCCGCCGCTGCTGCTCTGCTTCGCCGACTCCTCGCCTTCACCAAGTCGAACGTCGCTCTGCGTAGCCTCGTCGATCTGCGACTCTAGCCCAGCAGAGGCGCTCTCCTCGTTGTTTACGTCGTCCACAGCCGCAAGAGTCACGGCTGAAGGCGCCGTCTCATCCTCGCGCACCTCCTCAGCCACAATCGTTGCAGGCGCCGCCCCTTGCCCAGCTGCGCCGGCATCAGCCTCAGCACCAGCCTGTCCTTCAGCATCGGGCACCGGCCTCGGCGCCTCGGGGACGGGCACAGTAATATCCCTCCGGCAGCTCGGACAGAACTTCTTGATGGTAATCAACCAAGGGTCCACGCATGCCTTGTGGAACAAGTGCGAGCAAGGGAGGAGGCGCACCTGCTCCCCCTCTGCAAAGTTGGAGAGGCAGATGGGACACTCCTCTGCACTGTAGTAGAGGCGCTGTTGCTGCTGCTCACGTCGTTCGGCAATCGGGACAGACGAAGAGCTTGCCCCTGTTTGGTCTTGCTGGGCTTCCAGGTCACTGGGACGATGCGATGCATCGAGGAGCGGTGTGGCCTCTTCAGAACCTGATCGTGTGCCAGCTCCGCGTCGTAACTTCCTCATCAGCTGCTCTCGCCTACTCAACTTCTTTTCGCCAGCCCCGCCCACTGCAGCACCAACTCCGCTGCCCTGCTCCCACTTGAGGCCCGTCTTGCTCCACGTAGCGCAGGGCAAGTTGAGGACGACGAGCTCGGGTGCCCTCTCTTTTCTACGCCTGTGCATCAGCCGAACGCGGTGGACAATGACCGTCGAGAAGGTCATGAGGGAAGGAAGCAGAAGGAGCAGGAGGGCAAGGTTGAGCAGCGGCCACTCGAAGAGGGCATCGTCCCTGCCCAAGATGATCTCCAAGCCGACAGGGGCGTCTGCATCCGCGCTTCCTTCGGCAGCCTTATGCCTCGCGGCCACGACTTCGTCGTACTGGCGGCCTAAATCTTCGAAGCTACGCCACGTGACGAAGGTCGAAGGGACACGGATATCGCTCGTGTCGCCCTCGGCGAACATGGTAATCAGCCGCGGGAATTCGTCATCGTCATCGATAGTCGGTGGCTCCCAACCCCAAGGTGGTGAAGGGCGAGCGGGAGAGCGCTTGGGGGCCGTGTCGCCCACAACAACAGCAACGGCGCCGAGAGATTGGGCTAGGCGTACTTTGCTGCTGAAGGGGCATTCACCGCGCGAGACTAAGGCGATCCAATCTTTGGGAGGTTTGCTCGTCGAGGCAGGCGGCGATGGCTTAGTTTCGCGCAATGATGGTGGCGGGGGAGGAGCAAAGACCCTTTGACGAGGTACGTCGGGATTCTCGTCGAGAGTCGACAGCCAGTAATCCTCGTCATCCTGATCGCGCAGCGAGGGCGAGGAAGGGGGTTGAGGCTTCCACCCTGGTCCACCCTCAACGGGGCATCCAAAGATGGGCTTGAGCTTCGCAGCAGGATGCGACGAATTGACGTCCTTTGGCTTCCAGTACTCTGAAATGGGTACCAAGTGGCCGCGCAGCCCTTCGTCGACGGTAACATGCGGCCCAAAGGCGGCAGGTCGGGTGGCGTAGACTGCTTGGGATCGCACGACTTCAAGGCTTCCTTCTCCCCAGATGAGCGAGGCCGCCGAGGTGCCCCAGCTGCGACGCCCTTGATCGGCGCCGTTACCATTGTCTGGTGAGTTGTTGGATCCGCCGCCCGAGGGCAGGAGAGGGGAGAGGAGAGAGCCTAGGCGATCCAGAAGAGTGGGCTCGCGGACCGAATCGATGGAGATCGTCGGGGAAGAGTGGGCCGTCCCTGCGAGTGCAACGAGGGCAGCAAGGAGGAGGGATCGTGATGGGGCAACCATGGTGGTGTGGAATAAGTCTCGTATGCTGACAGAAGAGCGGCGATGGGTGCGGCGTGTGATGAGGTGTTGACGATTGCCACTCGCGGCGTGGAAGGATGGTAAGTGTCGCACCCAGAGATACTGCAGGCAGCCGTGGTTTCGAGTGCGATGATGATGATGCTGTTGCTCGCTGGGAGCTCGGCCTCCTCCTCGAGGCCGTTGTGTATGCTGTCAAGGTCTGAGTAAGCTGGGATGAAGAGGTGAGCCAAGTGGTCGGACGACAAGGGGTTCCTCCAGCTGAGCCCATCCACATCTCGCACAGCCTGCCGCCTGCCGCCGCTTGCCGCTTGCCGCTCGAACCGAGTCCAGCTCCAAGCGTGGCTCCCCGTCGTCACAACGCACAGGCCTTGAGCCAATATCGCTCTCTCCTCATCATCACTTGCATCTTAAGCAAAGGACGTTTGTTTACATTGCAGATGGGAGACAACGATGTAGGGTATGAAGAAATACAGAAAACAGGTATAGAGGACAGCACGATAGCAGGTACCATTGACAGAATTGCGCTTCCCGCCCGCCCCCTCCTCTTCACCAAAACGTCGCCCCCTGCTCTTCGTCTAGGGCAGGCACCCTCTCCTGGCCATGCAGTGTTGCCTCACCAACTTCTCGAGCACTCGCACTCGCCACTGCCTTTACGTCAGTATAGCTCGACGAGGGCGGCAGAATAATCAGCAGCCCATCCTCCGTCGTAGCAGTCGCCGTCGTCGTCGTCGTCGTCGCCGCCGTATCCGCTACAGACGACCTTGAGGACGAAGGGGAGGCGGACTTCCAGGCAGCGAGGGTCGAGGCATTCACTTTGTTGCTACTACCTCCCCTCACTCCGACGTCACTGATTGTAATAGAGGGGCGCTTCGGCCACTGCACCTGCATCTCAAGCGCGCTCGGCCTACGCTGTGCTGCGAGCCACTCGTCCTCGTACTCGCCGCCGAGGTGGTCGTCATCCCCGCTCCCATCGCTGTCTTGGGGTACGGAGGCAGATGCTGTCCGAATCTCGTCCTCAAGCTCAAGGAGTAGCGCCTCAGCTGCTGAATCGAAGAGTGAGGCGCTACCGCTTTCGCTGGTAAAGTCGATGCTGAGGTTGCGAGCACATTGATGGTCGGAAGGATGCCGTCTTTGTTGCTGGACCTGCGTCAAGGCGCTAGGCTTCTGTACCGAGGCGACAGATGCAGCTGTTGTCTGGTCAGGGATGGCAGGCAAAGGCAGGAAATGATGATGAAGTAGCGGTGCCTGCGGTAGCGCCCGTGCGGAGCCGCCTGGCCAGTTCCGTCGAGAGCTCGCTCCCTTTGTCGGCGACAAGAGCAGCGCTGGTGTCGTCCTAGAAGTCTCTTTCTTCTCCTTTGACAGACCTCTGCCGTTGCCTGACAAAGTCACATCATCGCTCAGGCCTCTCCCGCGTTGCGTTATCGCCGAATCCCAAGACTTGAAAGGGTGCTGTGTGCACTCCTCTTTTCGGTTGCCGTTGTCATGGATACCAAGTCCAACAGGCATCGACTTGGCCGTAACGAGGGGCGGCCTCTCTTCCGCGAGAGCCTCGCCTCCCTGCTGGTCCACGCTTTCATCTCCCTCGAGGAATTCCACTGCCTCGTCACCTTCATGCCGTGGCTGTGGGTGCAGCGGGTAGGGAATTGTAGCGCAGAACGGATATGGCGCCTCTAGTCGCTCTTCTTCACCGCTTGCTCTCATGTCTACCATCACATCGCTACTGCTGTCATTCCACGCTGAGGATGGTCCATGATTGTGCATCGGCTCGCCATCAAACAAGCTAATCGTCGAGAGAGAAGCCGTAGCACTTTTGCTGCCGAGGGTCGTCCCTCGCGTCGCCGCCTCCGAGGAGAGCGTCGAGAGATTTGATGACGAAGTGGTGCGATGGGTGCGAGGGCGATGCTCCACCATCGACTGCCATTGTGCGTTCCTTTGGGAAGTCTCGAGACTCTTCTCCCACAGCATGAGCTCTCGCAACGAGACAGACGAGGGAGAAGCGAGCCCCGTGGGCGTCCTTGGGTGGTTGACGATGCTTGCCGGGCTGTCTTCTCCTTCGTTGGTCGCGGCGGAGGATTGACTGCCCCGTGGCACGCGGAGTCGCTTGAGGTAAGCATCAAATCGGGCAGAGGACTTCTTCATGCTGCTGCCGGGCGTGCTGGGGGTGCCGAATGTGCTGGTGGTGCTGCTGGGTGTCATGGGTGTGTTGACGTCGATGGAGCCTCGGGAGAGGAAGCCCTCTGCTGACGACCGCGGCGGCAAAGATGGCGTAGTGGGCAAGGTCAAGGATGACTGACTACGATTGGAGGGACTCTGCGAGTGCCAACTAGAAGGCGGAGCCCAGTCGCATGGGGGAGGCAAAGGGGACAGTGGACTCTTAAGAGGTAGCGAAGCCACAGGGCTCGAGATTCTCATCGCGTCGCGTTGTTGAGCTACATGGTCGTCGGTGGCTGACGTCGTGTGTCTAGGCCGCAAGTGCTTCGAGAAGCTTGTCAGGGACGATGTCGCGCTATGATTCGATTCGCGTGAGCTTGGTCGACTGATAGAGTTTGCGGAACCTCGCAGTGCAGCCCAGTTGTGGCTCTGCCTGCCGCTGCCAAAGCCCTCGTCGTCCGAGATGGCGCTACTGCCACTGCCGCTCAAGCCAGCGCTCCTTTTAGGCAGTGGCACTGAAGGTCGAACGGGGCGGTTACGAGCTAATGCAGAAGCGATGCTCAGCCGCTTTTTGTTCCGGCCGTTGTGGGTGTCGCTGGAGTTGCGTCGGCGGTTCGTACAGGTGTCTTCGTCAAAGTCATCGCCTAAGTCGAGGCCTGCCTTGATGCCTAGGATCTTGCGGGCCTTGGCGCCCGGGAGATCATCGCCTAGGTGTTGCTGCTGCTGCTGCTGCGCCATCATGGTGCTCCGACGAGATGCGCTGCTACCTGCGTTTGACTCGTAAGAGGCTCGGCCTCGCCGAGCTGGCTCCAAATCGAGCGAAAGAAAGTTGTCGGTCTCAGCCGGGCCATTGGTGAGAATCTCCAAGGTGTCGTCGTCCATGCTGCTTGCGTGTCTGCGAGCATCGTAAAAGCCGTAAGGGTCCGCGTCATGTGCTTCATTGTGCGAGATGATGGGCAGAGGTGGCGCAAGTGATGGATGTCCGATCATGATGGCTGGTTATAGAGTGCCTGCGCGGCGACAGAGACTCCAAGGGGGCGAGAAGACGCTGGTATCGTGTGGATGTTGAAGGTGTGAAGACAAGGCTCACCCCTTCTACACTTGCTCGGACAAGGGTGACTCTGACCAATCTCGATGTGATCTCTTACTCTGCCCTGGCTTGGGCAAGCCACTATCGTTCAAGCTCGCAATCTCGTTGCCCCGCGCCAGTTTGACCAGCCAGGCCAATCGCGTAAATGACGAGGACGGGACGAACAAAGGAAGGTCGACGGCGCGGCCGGCACCCAGGGCGGGGGATGACGGCGGACAAAGGAACAAATGCGGAGGAGAAGCTGAGGATGTCGAGTTCCGCCCTTGGCAGCGAGCGGTGGTTGGTCGATGATACGGGGACAGGCAAAAGAGGTGGCAAGAAGATAGGAGGGCAAAGTGCTAGGCTGCTCGAGGCCATCATCGATCTAATCTCGAGGGAGGCTACAACGATGTCAAGCTTTGACCGCCTTGCCCCTTCATTCGCTCACGTCACCGCTAGCCGCGCGGACCTGACCCTCTGACGCCTTCGCCTGATCTGCTCGCTTCGCCCAACGACGAGCTACGGGCCAAGGCTAAATGAGGAGCCTCGCGGTGAGTGGGAGAGCAGTCAGGAGAAGGCACGACCGACAGTGCTGCAACGATGCAACGCCTCGCCTATGCAAGTGGCCGCAACGCCGTCGTAGACCAGAGCGTTGGGCCTGACGCCCGGCCGCGCTGCTGCGACGCTGCGACGATGCGGGCGCGTAGCTGCCCGATGGCGCTTCTGATGAGTGAGCTTTGTTCGCCGTCAATTCCTTGCTCAGCTTCCGTCGCTTGGTTGCTATCAATTACCACCTCCTTGCGACTGTGCCGCATGTTAGAAAACACACCGAAGTGCGCTCAATACTGCGCTGATGAGTTCGCCGTGCGCTGATATTGCGGTCATTGCTTGTCAGTGAAACGCTGATATTGCGGTCATTGCTTGCTATTAGTGACATCGATTATCAGGCAGGGGCATTTGTCGTCAATCGCATATAGCATTGCAACGTCGCGCGTTGTAATCATCAGCCTTCCCCTTGCACACGCTCAACGTGTCTTGATAATACCCGCAGCAATCAACTTGTCAATGCTTCTCTTGACCTCCGGATTCTTCATCGCGTCCATCAATGCCTGCGGGTTCTCCTGTGCATTCTGCAGAAGTTGCTGCATTCCCGGGTCCCTAAGCAACCTCGCCACCTCTGGGTCATTCTGTGCACGGGCAAGAGTCTCCTCGTCCGTTTCCCCTGCTCGCTGTTGGTAGAGGGCCTGCTGTACCTTTTGGGACGTCTGCTGGATCTCGCGTGCGTTGGCGCCGCCCTCGTCGACGGAGGTGGCCTTGTCCAGGGCTTCGAGGGCTTTGGTGTGCTCCTTCATGCCCATAAGGACATTAGCCTTGCGGATGTAGGCCTTGGGCCAAGTGGGAGCGATCTTGATCGCCTCTTCGCAATCCTTGAGCGCCTCAGGCAGGGCAGTCAGTTTCGTGTAGGCAGAGGCGCGGTTGGTGTAGCCCTTGGGCTCGGATGGGTTGCGCTTAATCGATTCGGTGAAGGCTGCAACCGCTTCGGCGAACTTGCCAGCCTTGAAGAAGTCGTTGCCGCGGTTTCGCTCCTCTTCTGACTTGGCCGGGTCAATGTAGGCCTGCTTTTGCTGCTCCTTGAGCGCACGCTCGGCCTCACGAAGCTTGTTGAGGAATTCGGGCGTGCGATGCTCGGTCAAGGAGCGCTCGTAGTGCTTGATTGCCTGCTCTAGGTCACCCTTCTTCTGATAGGCGCTCCCCACACGTCCGTACGACTTGGCCACAATCTTGTAGTCGGCGCGCATCGCACGACCCTCCTCGACTGCCTTTGTGCACGTTTTGATGCACTCGTCGTAGTTGCCTTGCTCGAAGAGGCAGGCGCCCAGGTTGTTGAGGTAAGTGATGTCCTTGTGGAGTTCCCAGGCCTTGCGATAGTGTTCAATGGCTGGGCCGAATTGACGCTTCATGTAGAGGGCGTTGCCCTTTGCCTTCTCTGCCTCTGCCTCTGCTTTGCCGGAATTGTCGACAGGCTTGGGTGCGTCCTCATCGTCCTCGGCATCCTTCATCTCGGTGTCGGCCGATGCCGCAGGCGCTGGCTTTGGCTCCTCCTTTGACTGCGCTGGCTTGGGCGGCTCTGCAGGCGTAGGAGCCGGCTTGCTCGACGACGCTGCTGCGCTGCTGCCGCTGCCGCTCGCGCCACCCGTCTGCTTCTCGATCTCCTCGCGTTTCGACTCGAGGTTCTCGGGCAGGTCATTGGATCCTTGGTCTCGCTCGAATGCCTGGAGATCGATACCCATCAGGACGCCCATTACCTGAATCATGCGACTGGGAAGAAAAGGGACGGAGCAAGGTGATGATTGAGTCAGAATGAGACACGTTAAGCCGGTGCCGCTCGCCGTACTACTCACGGGTCCTGGAATGCGCCCATGACATCGTTCGGATTCTTCTGCAGGGCATTGAGCTTGGCTACAAAGGACTGATCGGCGAGGAGCGGGGCAGTCTTTGGATTGGCTGAGAGCTTCTGGAAAAGCTGCGGGTCTTGGAACATCTTGCCCATGGAGCCTCCGGGACCGTCCTGCCAGCGAGAGTGGTGGGCGTCAGTAAGGGGATGCCGCACTGTCTATGCGCGGACGTAATCGGCCGACTCACCGACTCCTGAGCTTTTTGTACCTCCTCAAGACCCTTCTTGAGCCCAGCATCCGTCGGCGCAATCTTCAAACCCTCCTCAAAGGCCTTGATCGACTCGTCAAAGCGGTGTGCTCCATGAAGAGCGCCTCCTTTTCGTCCAAATCCCTTTGCGAAGCTCGGATTGAGCTCGATGGTCTTTTCTGCATCCTCTAGTGCCTTTTCATAGTCCTTGAGACCTGCATGGCAAGCTGATCGATTCGAGTAGAGGACGTGAGGAGCGTCTGCCTCTCCCTGGACGGCTGCAATTGCGTCGGTGTAATGCTGGATGGCGGCCTCGTATCGCTTTGCGGCGAACTCAGCGTTGCCCTTTGCCTTGAGCTCTGCGACTGACATGGCTTGTGATGTGAAGTGGGCACAGTGGGTATGAGGGTTGCACTTCTGGTGGGTGGTACGAAGCCAAGGTATGGGTGATCGACCTTCGACCCTTCTCGAAGTCTGGCAAGCGAATGGAGCCGCGGCTCGTGATTGTAGGCGGCGGAGCGGGAGTGGAGGCAGAGCCAAGTCGAGTCGAGTCGAGCGAGCAAAGGCAAGCCAGGCACTGGCAGGCAGGCGGACTGGCGGCAATGCGAGTCGCGACGTGTGCCAAAGAGGCGCGACGACCGAAGAAGGGCGAACGAATCCAACACCTTTTCCCACCATCAATCAATCTGCCATGCGCTGAGGCCAGCACATCAGCGGCGATGGCCTCAGACAATGTACCCATGGCAGTCCACAACTGGCTGCGAGGATCATATCCCACGCTCGCCATCAAAGACAGCTGGCTGGCTGAGGCAACGACCAAGTCAATCCAAGCTGCGCCTTCTCCACCTACCGACCCACAACTTATCAGAGCGGTCAACGCTCAGCTCCTCCATGCCGACCTGGCAAAGATCGCAAGCGTTGCAGCATTGCCCAAGGACGTCGCGTCATGGAAGAGCGGCAAACTGGCGAGCGGGCAAAGAGGCGCTATCTTGCTCCAAGTCGTGGGAAAGCTAGGTCAGTAGACGCCACGATTCGCGATGAAGCAGCACCAGATGCTGATAGGTCCTACCGTACACACAGACATCGGCGTTTCGGCTCACACACAACTCGAAGTCCTCGAAGCAAGACGAGATGCTCGGCGTACCTTGGGAGGCGCGGCTCTTCTAGCCCAGCAAGCGCAGGCTTCTGCTAACGCCGCTGCCAGCTCTTCAACACAAGCCGCAGTCGGCGGTTTAGAAGACGACAAGGATGCCGGAGACCACATGGCCCAATTTAATGCCCAAGAAGAGGCGGCCAGTCTTCCGGCTACAGTCTTTCCTCGATCAACGCTGCAGCTCGATCTCAGCGATGGGTTCAATACAATCAAGGGATTCGAGCATCAACGCATCCATGCGCTCTCGATGGCTGATACGGGCCTCGGCGCTAAGCTGCTCCTCAAAAATGTCGACGTAGTCAAAGGTCTGCTCCTCTTGACGCCAGAGAACACGACTGTCCGGGGTGGCGTGGCGAAGGAGCTGGAGGGAGATGCAGAGCGCAAGTTGATTGATAAGTTGAGAGCCAAGCTGGGGAAGGACCCACTGCCGAGGCAGAGAGCGCCAATGTCCCCAAGGATGGATCATGGCATCATGTCGAGGTCCGCTAGTCGGGGTGCGCTGGAACAGGAGGAGGGGCAGGAAGATCTCTTCGAAGAGGAGGAAGCCATCATGGCCGAAATGCAGGCTGAACAAGCCGCGGCAGAGGCAGCAGCAGCGGCAGCATCCAAAGAGGCATCGACTTCAGGCCCGCGCGTGGCGGCCACTCTTCGCCCAGGAGCTCAAGAAGGTCAGTCCCTGTCCGCCTCTCCCACCTCTTCTTTCATCCGCCCAGCAGGCAGCGCACTGAGCAAGCGCCCTTTGTCGACACAGGCCGAGGCTGGTGATACCAGTAGCCGGAGCACGAGAGGCAGTAAACAGGTAGCTGTCAAGGGAGAGCCCCAGGGCGAAGACGATGACTTTGTCATGATGGAGAGAAATGACGAGGAGAACCCAATTGTGCTGAGCGACTCGGACTGAGGGCACGGGGTGTCGAGGCAATACCACTTGTACTTCTATCGACGCCCAGGGAGGACGTGATTGCCACGTCGTACTTGTCCATGAATCGGCCGGGTCAAGCAGGGCAGCATGCCAGGAACAGGTAAGCAAGTGGGAAGCTGATGTTAATTATTGGCAGATCTGAGTCTGCACATGAAGAATCGTTGTTCCGCTGCCATCGGTCCGACAGGGAACCCATTCTGGCCTTGATATGAGTCGCTTCTCCCTACTGACAACAGCGCCGTCACGCGCTGCACCCATCCTCCTTGTATGCTCATCGTGACTTTGTCCCCTCCGACGCTCCGACATCTCTTTCTTGCTTTCCCTCAGACAATGCTCTTCGCGCATCCCTTCCCACAAGCGCACTTGCCCTCCTCGCACTTGCACTTGGTGACATCACCCCCGCAGTTGCACTTAGTGTGGCCAGCAGAGTCGACGGACTGGGGCTCAGAGGTGCTGTTGGGGCACGAAGCGCAAGTGCAGGTCGAGCCGCAAGTGCATTGAGTGGCACAGTTGCTGCGAGGTGAGATGAGGTCGACGGGTCAGTGATGCGCCCAGCGATAGACTTGGGCGGCCTCCTCTCGCAGCCTTGTCCACCTGCCTCGGTGCACCATCACGCCTGATCTGAAGACTCACCAGCTGTTGCCAGCGCTGTTAGGAGCTTCGGTGCATGCGCAGGCCATTGTGACTAGGTGTGAGAGAGAGGCTGAGTTGTGGGTGGCAAAGGTGGAGATTATTGTACGTGGTTGTGAAGAAGGCAAATTGGCACACGACAAACCACGTCTTTATATCCTTGATCAGAACAAGATGCCGCCTCGACCTCGACTCGAAGCCGCATCTTGTGGAGAATTGCCCTGGGCTCTCTCACAGCCCTCAGCTGCTGCAGCTCGAGAGAGCGTGTGTCGCACGACAGCCAAGGGCAAGGGACCAGAGGTTCAAGCGCGGAGCGAGCAGCGGCGGGAGAGAGCTTTAATTGCCTCACCCAAGCCCGACCGGCGGGGAGCGGGTGAGGAATAAAGGCCTCACCCCCGGCGCCACCCACATCGACATCACCTGATCGTCATCTTGGAAACGACCGCCAAGCTACGTGGAAGAATAGCATCGGGCTGCTCGATTGATCCGAAGCACAGGAAACGGATATCGTCAGCCGGCCGGATGGCTCCGAGACGGTGCGTGCGGACGAGCGACAAGACGCCGACAGCAGCAGCTCAAGGCGCGCGCGCGTGTTTGGTATCAATATTGAATCTGGCCGCCGCTTTCATCTGAGCAAGCGTGCCGATGAAAGAGGATAAACAATGAGGTCTGGGGAAAGAAGTCGAAGTGGACTTGTGCGGTACGCGATGGTTGTTATGGTGATGCTGCTGGTTCCCGACTACCTCTCTGCTCTTCTCTCCAGCCCGTCTGCCTTCGCCTTCTTAAAGGGATTGCCCCAGCGCAACGCTCAGCTCTACTCTCTCGCGCTCACATTCTACTATTCGTCCCGCTCAACTGGCTCTCACTCTCTTCCAACAAGTTGTCCAGTGGCTGACCAGGCCTGTACGGCTCTCTCGCCGCAATTTGCTGGTCCTCGTCCTCATCAAGGGTCTCCACGGCCTCGTCTTCCTGACTCCCCTCCTGTTGCAATAAGGCACTTTGCAACGCCTGTTGCTGGCCATGCTGACGGGTCACCACTTTACCCCAATTGCTCTCCGTCCCTCCTGACCCGGCGAGTGCACCGCTTGAGCCAGGCGGATCATCCGACGAGGAGGCGCGCGAGTAATTGGAGGCAGCATCGTCCGGTGCGAGGGACTCATGATCACCGGCGACACTGCTGCCTGCCCCGCCGTACATGGAATCGGGTCGACGGGGTGATGGGGGCTGTTCCGGGTCCATCATACTCCTGTTCTTGGCTGCTCGAGCTAATGCGGCCTGCGTGAGCTCCGAAGACGAGGGACTTGCTACCTTGTTACCTGCTGGTCCTGTCTTGACAGCCGGCGGGTCGCTCGCTGTAGCGGGCGCTTCATTTCCAGCATTGGCAGCAGCAGCCATCGCAGCTGCCCGCGCCTTGACGGTCCCGCCGCCGGGTCGCATTGCCCCCTCAACATCTCTGGTGCCCGCGCTGGGCTCCTTGAAGCGAGCTGCGATACTAGCCACCTTGCCTGATGTGGGGTTCTTGGCAAAAGGGTCGATCTTTGGCTTGGCTGCGCCACTACCCGGGGCCGCGGGGTCTTGCGGTGACACAGACCTACCAGTCTGCCCGCCCGACTGCCCCGTAGGCTGTAGCTTGGCCCTCAGCTCCCTCGCCCTGAGTACAGCAGCCGATACTCTCTCCTGCCTGCTCTGCTCACCCTTAGCTGCATCATCCACACTCGTATTGACGCTACGCAAGTCAGTCCGCTTCGGGATGCGGAAATCGATCATCTCTGCGCCTGCCTCGCTGTCCGTGGTGGAGACGAAGCTGTTGCGGTAGTCGGCTGGAGCAGCGGATGATGAGATGAGCGAGAGACGGTCTGGCGGGGTGGGGAAGCGGGACTCGATTAGCGAGCTGGGAGAATTGGTCGCAGCGGAGGAGCTGAGGGACGGCCGTGAGCCATCGGAGGGTGGAGGCGTAGACTCAGTCGGCCCGGCGGGAGCAGACGCCACTGCGCCAGTCGGTTTGACAGAAGGCGACCCTCTTGAGAAGCTCGCGCTGCCTGCATCCTGTCGTCTTGGCGGAGATAATTGGTCTACCTCAGGAGCCGGCTTTCGCGCAGATGAGCGCTGAGGCGATGTTCGTGCTGGTGAAGGTGTTGTCGCTGCCTTGAGCGTGGCTCCGGAAGTAGACGTGGGACCGAAAGGCGCGGCTTGCTCTTGAGTGGGCGTGCGCGCTGGCGAGCGTGAGATGGTCATCGTGGGCGTGGTGTCGCCGCGGCCGCCCTGATCCTCCTCAACTCCGTCCTCTGACTCTGGAATTAGCGACGAAGTCCTGATAGGGGCGGTCCGCGGAACATTGACCTCTCGTAGCGGCACCGCGTCTTGATCGCCCATCCTGCTCTTCGTCATGACGTCTACCCATGAGTCGTCTCGGGACTGCTGACGAGGCTTGTGGCGCACTATGCTGCGAGCAGCGCTGAGGCCCTTGACTTTCTTGTCTCCCTCTTTCTTCGGCGCGAGGTGGTCGTCTGGGTCCTGGAAGCTGTGAGTATCGAAGTCGGCAGAGCCAAAGGACGACGTTGTCTTCAGGCCTCCGTTCTGCGGCTGACCTGCACTCAAAGCCGTCGATGAGCCCTTGGGAGGAGGCGGCGGTGCAGGCGCATCGTCATTGGCCGAGCTCCCACCAAGACGATGGCGAATCGACATGCCAGAGGCTTTTCCACGCAGACTGGTCATGAAGCCACCTCCTGAGCCACCACCGCCTTCGACCGGCTCTTCTGCCGATGACGAGCCGGAGCCAGGCATCTGCGTGTTGAAGAGGTTGACACCGCGCTTGCTACTCTTGGTCGTCGAATGGCGCTCCAGATCGAGGGATGGGGCTGCGCGACTTGCAGGATCTTGTCCAAGGTGAAGCTTCTTGGTCCCAGGAGGGAAGAGCGTGTCGATGTCGCCATCGTCCTTTACTGGCCGAGTGTTGGATGTCGAAGATCGACCCGCGGCGGTCGATGCGCCAATGCGGCTACCAGTTGTGCCAGCCGACGATTTTGCGCTTGAGCTGTTAGGGATGGATGGCGTCGGCTTGTCCTTATTACCTCCCCTGAGTCTGCGGAAGAGGTTCAGCTTACGAACAGAGGACCCACTGCGACCCTTTGAGCGACCGATCGCCCCCAGCTCCGCCCTGTAGTCGCTCGGCACAATCTCCTGGACGACGAACCAGGCAGCGTCACTGCGGTCATCTGAGAACGAGCTGGACGTCGAAGATGCAGCGTCCTGGCCTTCCACAGAGTGGGCATGTGACCGACTCTTGTACTGCAGCACGACGAAGTTCGCCGTGCGATGCGTGGGCTCGTCGCGATTGGACCAGCCATTGCCGATGAGGAAGTCAGCCCAGACCTCGGCAAAAACGTCGTCAACGTGGGTGAAAATCGTCTCGCCCCGGCCATCGGTCGTCTCGGTATCGCCTGGACGAGCAATGACCCTCGGCCTACCGTCGTACTTGAAGGGCGGAGCCTTCTTGGTCTGCTCTCGAATGCGATCCAACAGCTCGGCTCGCTCGCCTGGCCACTTCTCCATGTCCTCTCTCAGTCCATCATCGAAGCTGAGTACCGCCGAAAGGGCTGCACCGTCTTGAGGACCGTCGAAGCCGAGGTCACGGAAGTCGGACCACGCGAGCGTCGATCTCTTCTGCGTGCGAGCCTTGCGTTCTGACTCGTGAAGGTCGAAGGCGAGCTTGGACGGATCTGGTGCTGCAAAACCATCGTTAAGGAAGGTGCCCCACTGCTCGTCGACGACGGACGTGTACGAGGCTGGATCTTCGCTCTTGCTGCGATGTCGAGGTAGGTGATGGCTGATGTTGTCACTCGCAGACGGCGGTAGTGATGGCTTGAGCTTGTCCTGCCCGTTGCTCTTGCCGCTGCTGGCTCGATCAAGGCCGCCATTTCCACGGAGATTGACCAGCTTGCGAAAGCGGTCCGAGAGCTGAGGCTCTTCAACGCCATTTCTCTTGGCCAACAGGCAGCAGGCGAGCCATTCCTCGCAAGGATCTGCCAGTTCCCACTCGCAAGCAGACTGGATCAGATCCTGAGAGTAGAAGCGGACGTTACGCTCGATCTGAGTGACGGGTAGCGTGCGGACATGCTTGGCTGGCTTCATCGTGTCGTGCGATAGCATCAAAGGGTAGTTGTCAACGTGACTCATGAGGCGCATGGGTAGCACCTCGAATGCTGCGAGGTCCCTGATGTAGGCAAGAAAGAGATGCTCAGTCGCGTTAGAGGCCTTGATGAATGACTCGTACGTGCGAGCGAAGGTCTCGTCCTCAGGCAAGCCGAAGAGTAAGACGCCGAAGTGCCGAGCGAGTTTTGACGGCGTCATGCCGTTCTTGAGCGAGTAAGAGGTGGTTGACGAGAGGAGGGAGAAGAGGGAGCGGAGAAGTTTACCGGCGTCATCGTCGACGAGGGAGCAAAATTGAGTGAAGGCGGTCCAGGGGTAGTCGGAGGCTGCATCCGATGGTGTCAAAGCAGTGTCAACATTGGCGCTTCTCGTAGTGCTGCCCTCGTTCTTTCCGCGCGAGATGCTCACCTCTTTCTCGCTCTCGCCAAGCCCCGTAGGCTTCAATGTCGAGCCAACCTCTCTGCTGCACCACCGCCACCTCCTCCTGAACCTCGCCCTTCTTTGCAGGGTTCTGACTTGGGACGGGTACGGCATAGAAGCGGCCCAGTCGAGCCAGCGTCCACTTGATGAAAGCTGCGAGATTGTGCGGATTAGCATAACGGACATCTTGGGCTAGCGTCGATTGCTCCAGATCCTGAGGGTCTGAGGCGACAAAGGCCTTGATAAGAGAGGCGACACCGGATGCTGACAGGTCGAGGGCCATCGACGAGAAGATGAGTGGAGAGTCGAGGCCTGCAAGCGCGATCAATGACATCAGTACTCAAGTCTGCACCATCAGTGCTGGCTGAACTCACCTCGTGCACGAATCTCCTTTGCGCACAGCTCGACCACTTGCGTAGCAGTTGCTTGTGTGATTTCGATGTCCCATCCTTCGTGCGTGTAGCCGTACGGGTAGACCTCTTTGCCGCTGGCTGTAGCCGTTGCATTGGTACCCGCAGGCAGAGGTAGCAAAGGATCAGGGGAAGCTCGTCGAGAGCCGTTGGTATCGATTGTCCTTTGTCTTGAGAGACCGCCCTCGCTCCCCCGTGGTACTGTGAGCCCTCCCACTCCAGCTATCCTTGCACCATTGCGAGGCATCGTCTGCGTGGGCGTCAACCTGCCAAAGTCGTCTGCGTAGGGGCTTTGTGTGGTAGAGGGTCCAGTAGCTGCGCTCGACTTGGTAGGCAGCTTCGGTCGATCGCTGGAATGTGGCAGTGACAGCGATAAGCCTGGCGGTGCCGATGCTGGCGTTGTTGCTGTGTTGCTGATATCGTGGCCGTTGGCTTCGGCGGAACCGGAGGTACCGTGGAAGTCGCTGCTGGAGATACCAGTGCCATATCGATTGGACTTGGAGGATGATGAGGTGCCGAAGCCCAGACTGCCTAGTCCGCCTTTGGACTTGGCCGATCTTCTGCTGAAGATGGTCGTCATGCCCGAGACTGGTGTCAGGGGCAATGTCGTTCTGACGTGCGCGGCCGATCAAGTTGCCGTCGTCGTCGTCGTCAGAGGGCGTCGCTTGTATTTAGCCAGGATCGTGAGACGGTGCGCTGCGTGATGAGGACGGCGGCAAGATCCGCTTGGTTGCCTAGTTGCAGGCAGTGCTAACCGTGAATGGGTCGTGAGGGTAGATTAGGGTATCGAGAGTGCCTCTCCGTAGCACGCAGCTAGGAATCGAGGGGTAAAAGGAGTCGCCTCGCTCGATGAGGTCAGGAAGGATGAGAAGAGCAAGTGCGCTGCTCCTCATCAATGTGACGAGGCAATGAAGTCGCTTATGATGCTGCTTCTGCTGCTGCTCCCCGTGCTGCCTCCTCGTTGACCCCCAAGCGTCTGGCCCGCTCTCATTCGTCGACTCGCTCCTGAAGCGCCCATCCGCCGTCTCCGCCATTGGCCGCCGCCGATGCTGCCGCTTGGTGTTGGTTTCAGCTGGGCGCGGGGTGTGCCTCGACGACTGGGCGGACAGGCAGCACACTTGGCGGACGGCACAAAGGGCGGCAAGACAAAGTAGGGCGTCAAGGCAAGGCAAAAGGCTAAGGCTAGGCTGAGGCTAGCGGGCAGGGCAGGGCAGGGCAGGGCAGGGCAGGGCAGGGCAGGGCAAGGCAAGCTCAGCGCGAGAGATGAGAGCTGCTCTTCCCAGGCAACGCACAAGCAAGCAGGGGTCAGGGAGATTTCGGGTCGCGCACGAGAAGAAGCTGCGCGACGACAATGATGATGTTGAGCATCTGATCGCAGCGAAGCAGTAGGCGAGCCAGCGGGGATCTCGTGGTAGAGAGAAGGGTCAAGAGCATCGGGGAGAGCATGGCCGTATGCCCCCGTTGTCAAGCACGGCCTAGGGCGTGGGAAGCGGTGTCGAATGGCCGTAACTCGCCCTCGCCCTGGCTTTGTCCCATCTGAGTGCGTGCTAGCTTCAGCTCAAGCCGTGATAGTATGCGAGCCCTGCACCACCTCGACCAAGAAGCTGTATAGGAGGGTTGATTCGAACAAACAAAAGTACATGGGTGGTGGTGGTGGTGGTCGAAAGCGCGCGTGTGAAGGCGCGGTAGCAAGCGGGACTACTAATCAGGCAGCGAATGCTGATATCCAACGTCCAGCTCCACCGCTCGTCGCAAAATCCCCTCTGCCTGCCCCCGCGCTCCAGTGACACGCAATCACACCTTCTCGCAGTCATGGAGCCGCAAAATGATCATCGCATTCCAATCTCTCTCGTCTACTTGAGAGGGATGAAGCGCGACGAGTTGGTCGAACCGAGTCCGGGTTTGCCGTGACGAGTGGGAATGTACGACATGGAGAACTCGGCGAGGTAGTGGCCAGTCATCTCGGGCTTGATCTCGACCGTGTTGAAGACCTTTCCGTTGTAGATGGCGATGACGGAACCAATCATCTCGGGAACGACGACCATGTCACGGAGGTGCGTCTTGACGGGAGCGGGCTTCTCATTGGGGGGAGCCTCGGCCTTGGCCTTGCGCAGCTTCTTGATGAGGCCCATGGGCTTGCGCTTAAGACCACGAGTGAAGCGCCTGCGGACACGAGCGTGGACGATCTTCATGAACTCCTCCTGCAGCGGTGCAAGAGACACGAACAAAGTCAACTGACAAGTCCCGGAGGGCTGTCTCGCGCCTGCACTGAATCACTTGCACTCACGTTGGACATGTCGAGGAGCTGGTCAAGCTCAACACCACGGTACGAAAACTTGCGGAAGGAGCGAGCGCGCTTCTTCTCGGCGGCAGCCTGGGCATCGTAGTCATCCACTGCGAAGTGATGGGAGAGGAAAGGAGAGTGGTTGGTGAGTCACATGCTCCTGTGAAGTAGAGTCAAAGGTACGAAGTGATGCATCGACACATCACGATCCATCATCGCTTCGTCCTGCCCCTTTGCAGGCCTCTCTTTCCTCTTGCTCGGCTTGACCATACCATCAGCTGATGACGCCATCAAGTGGTGGGCAAGACTGCTGAGCATCGCAGCAGATTCGAGGAGCGCCATTTCCACGCACTGCCCTTTCTGCAGCGAGTCTCAGCAGTGGCCTGCTGATGACCAGCCCCTGCGCCTCTGGCGTTCCTTTGTACGATGGGAGACAAAGGATGTGGCGAGCAAAGAGCCCCATCGTGGCCAGGCATACGCCCTTTAGCCTGCGTCCTCGTCCCTCCCGGGAACCTCTGCTGCGACCTCACGCCCACTCTACTCGAGCGTGCCCAGGTCCCCTCTCATCTTCGATATCGTGTGGATGATGGTGCGTGCTCGATCGAATCTCTGCGCTGATACCCACTGTTGGCGGTGTTGTCGGGGGGGGACGGAGGAGGATGGAAGATGAGGACGATGAGTAGCTGGCGCGATTCGACGTCAAAGGTCGCTCGCCTCGCCTCGTCTCCCGCCCCGCCCGGCTCAGTCTGTCGAGTGCGGCTGCCTGCCTGCCTGACTGGTCCCTCGCCCACTTCGCAGTCTACCAGACCGCGCGGCTCCGAGCCGTGAGCCAGTTTTGCTGACATAAGCTTCTGCCGACCCGCAGTTCCGACCTGGGCGGGCAAAGAGGCGGCTGAGCCCACCGCTCCGACCCGAGGGAGGACTGGCTGCGACGGCGGCAGCAGCACCAGCGACGATGAAGCGGACGCAGGACGAATCTGGCTCCCATCTTCCTTTACCCTTATCAACCTCCTAGCCTTTAGTGCGCAAGTCTTCCATACCAGGATCAAAGCTACTAGCGGATTTGCGTCGGCCCCCCACTACTACTACAAGCAGAAATGAAGTTCCTCGCTGCCTACCTCCTCCTCACCCTCGGCGGTAACGCCTCTCCCTCGGCCGCTGACATCAAGTCTCTCCTCGAGACTGTCGGCATCGAGTCGGAGCAGGAGCGCCTCGACAAGGTCGTCTCTGAGCTTAACGGCAAGGACATTGCTCAGGTGCGTGCGCGAGCGAGTACAGTGGTTACTCACAGACATTATTCATCTGACGCGCTTCCTCTCCTCTCCTTTCTTCCCTGCTCATTCGCAGCTCATCACCGAGGGCCAGGAGAAGCTCGCCTCTGTCCCCTCCGGCGGTGCCGTCGCTGCTGCCCCCGCCGCTGCCGCTGGTGGTGCTGCCCCCGCTGCCGAGGAGAAGAAGGAGGAGAAGAAGGAGGAGAAGGAGGAGTCCGACGACGACATGGGCTTCGGTCTCTTCGACTAAGCGCGTGCGAGCGCCGGAGACGAGGACAGGGAAGAAGATGGCGGCGCAGCACAATAGCGTCTCGTCATCGCCAGGTGTTGGGAAAGCAGCATTTCGCGAGGCACTCCGAGGCATTCTGCCTTCTCATCGACGTGAAGGACGGCTGGACCGTAGTCGTCATGCCACTCACGCCTTTCTCAACCTCCTTGCAGTCATGCATGGCCGCCAACTCGTCAGCGAGCGGTGCGATCCATCACGGCTCTCCTCAATCACACTCTATTTCTTGACCGAGTGCAGCTGTGTGTGGTTGATTGACGAAACTGACTTGACACGCTGCACTTCATCCTGACCGGCAAGCTTCTGATTGCGATTCAATTTCGGCATTCAAAAGATCACGCATCCTCGTTGATCACCAACTTCAACAGGTCACGCCTCGAGTAGTGTCCCGTCGCATCGAAGTCCATCTTCGCCTCGATGATCTCACCCTTGATGTCGTCGACGCACGCAGTAAGGAAACCAGACTGATCCCAGAGCGGGCCGGCCAGCACCTTGCCCAGCGGTCCGACGATGACCGAACCTCCTCGTGTGACCACGTCAGTTGACTTGGCGTCTGAGCGCAAGCGAGCGACGAGTGAGAAGGGTCAGCGTACGCACGCCGCTGTCTCCATCGTAGTCAGCCTCTCCTTACCCACCTGGCAAGCAAGGGTAGTCTTCAGGAAAGTCCGCCCTCGTGTTGAACTGATTTACCGACACGACGAAAGCCCTCGCCTCACACGCAACATGCACCATCGTCGACTGCCATTGCTCTCTCCCGTCAGCAGTCGGAGCCGTCCATATCTCCGCATGCTCCTGGTAGAGAGCATGCCTGAACAGCGGCACGTAGTTCTCCCAACATATGGCCGCCCCAACTCGTCCAACGGGCGTGTCTGCTACTCGGATGTCCCCTCGCGAGCCCTGTCCCCACACGAGACGTTCACTGCCCGTTGGAGCCAGCTTGCGTCGTGCGGCAAGGAGCTGCCCGGTCGGCGAGATGGTAAGAGCAGCGCAGTAAAGCGTCCCGCTCCCGCCTCTTGCGGTGGCGCCCCATTGTTCCCTAGGTGGCCCACTGATGGGTCCGTCGCATCGCTCGATGACGCCAACGACCAGCGTTACACCATTATCACTCGCTGCCTTTCTAATCGCGCTCATTTCTGCTCCCTCAACATCGCTCACTGGCACACTTGACTGATGGTATCGTCGGAACCAGGCACGACCTTGATCCGTCCGAGAGCCGACTGTGGCACCGAAGTCCATGCCGCGAGGGTAGGCGGAGAGAAAGGCTTCGGGAAATACGACGAGGATCTGTGCACGAGAGGCTGCGTCATTACCCCACTCCGCTTGAGCGTCCCTGCGTGCCTTGGAGGCGGCTTGAGAGGTGAGGGACTGCAGCTTGGCGATGCTCGCGGATAGGTTAAATGCGATCGGCGCTTCTTGGACAGCGACGAGCACCGTGGGGCGTTGCGGGTCTGACATGGCTGTGGAGACGGAGAGTACGGTGATGATGTCGGTAGTGGGCTTAGTGGGGATGAGCAGAGCGGTTCGATTTGAATGACCTGGACCTTCTCGACAAGGAAGCATCGGAAGTAGCGGCAGGGAGCCGCCGTTGATCTCAAGAACAGTGCGAGCGAGCCGACGCACCGACAGACGGGACGGACGGACTCGACACGAGAACAAGTGTGCGTGTGTGGGTGGCTGGTTGCCTCTACTCTGCTCTCCACCAGGCCCACTAGCCATGCGACACTTTGCCCTACTGTCGGTGGGGCTCCTCATCTGCGCCGCCTCCTCAGCGCTGGGTGTCACTCTGCGAGGTCAGATCGCCTCGCACAACCTGCTCCGAGAATACTGGCTCGCCGGTCCCTCTGGCCGCGTCGTCGCTTTCGCTGCGAACCTCACCGACGACAATGCTGCGTCCACACGCTTCGAGACGTTCATCAAGCGCGATGGTTCTTGGTCTATTGAGCTCCCCGAGCCAAGTAGTACTGGTCTGCCTGTAGAGACTAGAGAGGAGACGGCAGAGGACGGGACTACCAAGACGATATCGCTCCCTGCTAATCCGGATACGTATCTCCTCAAGTATCGAATTCGGGGCTTGCAATTCAGGCAATTCAGGGTCGATGTGAGACCAGCAAGGAAGGAAGGGCAGCCTGCTCAAATCTCTGTTCGAGCGCATAATCCGTGAGCAGTGTAGTAGCGCAGCGCAGGGATTCGAAGACCTTGATCGATGTCTGACCGTCCCTCCTCCTCAACCCTCGCCCAATGCACAGCCTCTTCCCTATCTCATCGAGCCTCTACCTCTCCAACCCGGAGCCCCTGCCACTCGTGGAGCCGCCTCAGTCTATGCCCACCTACTTCCACTCGGTACAGGAGTTCAATGCGCTCAACTACCTCTGGCAGACGGTCTCTTCGCCCATGATCCTCATTGCGCTAGGCGCGTGGGCCATGGTCTCGCTGCTGCCAAAGCTGACAGTGAGTGACGGCACGTTAAATGAGACACACGCTCGCCGTGATTGAACGGCGCTGAACTACCCCTGATGCTTTCGCCCTCGCCCTCGCTAGGCATCCCTCGACCCAGACGGCGAAATCGCTCGTGGTCAGCAGCAGGCCCAGTCGCGGATCGCGCCTCAGGCAGCTGGCAACGGAGCTTCGGGAGCTACTGGAGCGCAGGCAGGGGCAGGTAGCCAGGCCTCAAAGAGAAAGTGATCCATCTTGAGCCACCAACGACAGGTGTGCGATTGGCGTGTGTGGGAGTGAATAGATTCTAAGCCTTCTAAAAGTACAATGTGTGGTCGCAGCTGAGCGACCGGCTCATGCGAGCGGTCTGTGATGGTGATGTTGTGCGATTGCTCAGCTGTCGCTGCTGCTTCATCGAGCCTCGAAGTGAAGCTGTGTAAACGTAAAGAGTAATGACGAGGTGGGGATGTGAGCTGATCGATCCTGAAGCGATCCGTACATCCATCCAGCCTCGCCCAAGCTCACCATCCTCTTGGTCCTCTGCTTGTAAAGCACGCGATGACCGCATTCCCTGCAGCGGATGGGCTCGCGAGGTCGGACCTCGTTGAGAGCGGCGCAGTCTGGACGAGTGGAAGGAGCATGAGAGCTTGGTCAGTAATCGTCTCTCGACAGCGCTCCCTTTTCACGCCCCCTCGTCATGCTCACCGGCGCAGATATACTCGCTTGCCTGGACGCGCGTAGATCCAATCGAAGTGGTGCCTGTCCCCTGAGGCGCTCCCGTGTTGGCCGAAGACATGATGATGGCGACGGCGACGAGGAGCGATGGACGATATGAACGGATCGAGACAGTGGTGTGTCGCAGCTTGGAATTCTCGAGTCCCTCTTGCCGCCCTTGGATCCTCTTCCGCTCCGTTTGTGGCCCCTTGTGGTCTGTCTGTCGTCCGCCTCGTCTTGTCTCTCAGTCGACTCGGACTCCACCCGCGAGACGAGTCGGAGGCCACGATGTCGCACCGCACACCGCACCGCCTCGCCTCGCCTCGCCTTAACACTTGAACCGGGCCAACACATCAACTTCTTGGCTCTCGTTTTAGACCATCGACCACCGCTTCGATCCTGCCCATCTCTTCGTCGAACCCATCGCATGCCAGGAACCGTACCAAAGTCCTTTGACCCATCCCTCGTACAGTCCACAAACTCGTCAGACCAGGCTCAGGCTCCCAAAGCCGCCGTCGTCTCCTCTTCGGACGACGATCTCCATCTCCTCACGGCCTCGGCTCAACCGCAACCTCTCTCGCACCCTTCTTCCGGTGTCGCCTCTTTGGGAGCTTCAACAGCCATTGCCAACGCATCGCATACCGCTGCTCTGTCCAACGGCAATCCAGGTGCCAAGATGACGTCCAAGTCGGCTGCTCCGCCTCTGCCGCCAAAGGACGATGAGAAGGAGGTAGCGTTGCGCAAGTTTGTAGAGACGAGCGGTCACTTCTCGCTGGTGCGGTGAGTAGCAGCAAATGGATTCGGCGGACGAGGTGCTCTAGCTCGGAATGGCTCACACATGCTCCCTATTCTCTCTGCCTTCTCTTCCTCCTCTGTCCGCCCGCAGCAACTTTCGCCTCGCCGATGCCTTCACCATCATGAATGCCTTCTGCGCAGCACAGTCCTTCTTCTGCTCAGGACGCTATCTCATTACGGGCAACACTCGATATGCCTGGCTGGCTCTTTGGTGTCCCTTCTTCGGCGCTATCTTCGACTTGCTCGACGGCAAGATCGCTCGATGGAGGGGAGGAGGGTCCATGCTCGGCCAAGAGCTTGACTCGCTCGCTGACTCGGTGAGTGACAGCGAGGACGATGCAGAGCACGATGACGCTCATGCTCCAATGTCGCCTTGCATTCGTAGATTTCCTTCGGCGCTGCGCCCTGCGTGGCCGCCTTCACCCTCGGCCTGCGTACTCCCTTGGACACGCTCATCCTCACCATCTTCATCTGCGCCGGCGTTGCCCGCCTTGCCCGCTTCAATGTAACGACGGCCCTCATCCCGCACGACAAGAGCGGCAAAGCCAAGTATTTCGAGGGTCTGCCCATCCCGACCAGCCTCATCCTCGTCGGCGGCATGGCCCTCTGCCTCCTCTTTGGCAAGTTCGAAGGAGCAGACGTGGTAAAGATGGAGGGAGGAGCGCTGCAATTCACCAACCGTTTTGTGTCCGGCTCGACTAGCGGTGTGGTGAGAAAACTCTCGGAGTACTCGTACGGCGTACCATTCGGGAAGACGGAGCTGGGCCTTAAGCAAGTCGCTGGCCTACTCGGCCTCAAGCTGTCAGGCGGCCTCGTCGACTCGTTGACGGCTGAGCTGCATTGGATCAGCCTGCTGTGGCTCGCATGGGCGGTGGCCATGGTGAGCAAGACGTTGAGGGTACCGAAGCCCTGAAAGCCAGCAATGGGAAGCGAGGGAAAGAGCATACAGGTTGCGGAAGATCCTCAACGATCACGACGAGACGAAATTAGCAGATTGTTCACAAAAAGCTGTGTCATTGCGCCGATATCCTTGCACGCACAAGAGATTGTAACGATTCGAAATGAAAGTCGTATTGGACGACGAATGGAAGAATTCTAGCTCAGTAGCGTGCGCGTGTGAGCTGCGCTCGGCCCCTTTTCCTTTGTCCACACGCGGGGAAGGGTGAGAGGGGGAAGTTGCTCGCCTCGCTCCGTCGATCCGCTGGTGGCTTTGAAATAGAACGCAGCCCACGCGAATTACATTGTCGCCTCCTTTCTCACCGTTCCCACTTCGACTCGTCCCCCCTCACGATGCCCGCGATAGCATCATCGTCATCATCATCGCAGCGGCCACATAATCTCGTGTCCATCTTCCAAGCTCACTTCCACGTCCGACGAGGAAATGAGATCACCCATCAGCACGGCCACGAAATTGACCTATCAGGTGTAGAATGGAAGGCATTGCCTAGTGGCTCACATGCTCTTCATCGCGACTTGATCTGGTTCCATCTGCCTGGTCAGCCCGAGCAGACATTGGGTGATGAGCAGCGATATCACCGAGTCGGAGTCGCTGCTTTCGTCAATCGCAAGCTCGGCGGCGAGGACGATGAGGAGCAACGCGGGGCCGAGGAGGATGAAGACGACGACGACCAGAGAGGAGCACGTATGATCGCCGTAGGGATTATCGCCTTGGCCGTAGGCTCGACACCTTCTGCTCACTTGGCAGCTTGCCTACCACACATCGACGCTCTCGAGTCTCTGGCCAGCAGCTCAGCTTCACGGCCTCGCGATCACTCCATCATCAACGCCTTCCTTGACGCTCATCGCCTCGATCCTTCCTCGTCAGACGATCTCCGCGCCTCGCTCCTAGAGATCGAGGCAATACGAGGTCCTGCCCCATTGTCACGTAGGGCAATCAGCTCAGCGGATCCGCTGCTGGACTTGCCAGCTGTAGCAAACGCCTTAGGGCTACTGTTACCTCAACTGCTCCGCAAGCTTTTGGTGAGAGGAACAAGGCTGGTCATCTTCTGTCCGCTGGGAGCGCAGACGAAGAATGCCGCTTCGATTGGGTGGACTATTGCGGAGATACTCGAGGCGGCCCTGCACCTTGACGAAGAGGAGGACGGGGATGCAGAGGGCCAAGAGGGCGGCAGGAACGTTACAAAGCTGCGCCATCGTCGAGGCCATCGAGTGCCGCAGGTGCGGGGCATCATCGGTCTGCAGGACCTAGGGCTGCTTCAGGAAGAACAAAGGCGGGCACCATTGTCACAGGGCTGGATTTCGTGGACGACGGACAAGCTGCTCCTCGAGAAGCCAGATCTCTACGACTGCCTGCTAGACCTTTCGCCCCTCTTTACCGGAGCTACGCAGCAACATCAAGCGCCGGTTGCTTTTCCCTCCTCCTCGTCCACATTCTCCTCCCTTCATACCCCGCGCGACTCTTCGCCCAATCTGTATCGCGTAGAACGACGGACGGACGCCTCAGCAAAGAAGAGCAAGACGACCGCCAAGTTGAAGGCAGTACCGTGGCTGCCACGCGACTTTGCTCTCGCCAGGTCAAATGAGCATCGCAGTGTCCGCCTAGCAAGCAAGCCACGCAGCCTTGCAAGAAGAGGCAGCCGTTCCAGCGTACGCCCAGCCGCGTCTGACGATGGAGGGGATCGTGCCAGGCTTGAAGCGAAGCCATCTGCAGCAGATCAGCAAGTCGCCACTGCATCACCCAGAGCTCTCCTTTCCCATCTGTTGGCTTTCCTGCGCTATTGGCTCTCCAGCCTTTCTTTCATACCTCAGCAATGGCGCATCAATCTGCGAGAGAGCTATGGATACGTGCCGCTGAGCATCAGGCAAGATGGAGGGGTACAGGCTGGACTCATGCTGCTACCTGATAGCGATTCCGAAAGCGATGGGGGCGAAAGCGAGAGCGGCAGTGACGACGAGGGCGAGCAGGCCCTTGAGGATGCTGAGGGAGCCCCGGTGGGAAACTCGTTGACATCGTCATCTCCCCAGTCCTCCTCTGCTCGTAGATCCTCGAAGCTGAGTACGGCCAATGGCGGCAGCTCACGACGTCTGCGAGTTCCGGTGGGCTCTACTAGCAATGGTCTGGACTCGGAACCAGCCGACGACTTTTTCACAAACCCTCAAGTCTCGCCTCGAGAGGACGACGATGACGACATCGATCCTCTTTTAGCGGCGTGCGGCGTACATAGCCCGGCCGCATCGAGATCTGGCGGTGGGAGCACCCTCAGGCGCTCAGGAAGTCGCTCGAGGCAGTCCTCTGCCGCTGGAACCACGACAAAGGACGTATTGCTTGGCACAGACCGTGGCTACGATGATGAGGAGGCGAGCGCGACCACCGCCATCTCACCATCAAAGCGGCACCTCATACCGCCGTCACAGAGCTCAAAGCGTGATCAACACGCAATTACCTCTTCCACTGCTACTACTCGCTCCCGTCGCAATCGCCGCAATGCGGAGCAAGAGTCACATCGTGACACGCGATTGGCGAGGGCGATCTTCACCATTTGGGCAGAATGGCTCCGAGAGCTCGTACTGGACCTCGAGGCCCTCGCTTTCCCGTCGGCGAATGACCAGGGCGAAGGTGCTGCGGACATGCCCGACGACGACGACGATGATCGAGCCGAGCTTCTCCCTGGCTCCCACCCTTCTTCCTCTTGCGACACTACCTCGCTGAAGTCGCTGCGAGAAATGCCTCCTCTCACTTCTCGCCAACTCTCAGCCTTGGGCCTCAACTCACGTAACGAGGAGGATCGGCTGCTTGTGAAGGACATGACAGAGGGCAAGAGGGAGGTGATGATTGGCTGGCGTTTCTGGGGAAATTGGCTCTGAGCTTTGTTTCTGAGGCGCGGATACCGAAGCTACCGGAGGTGCATGTCTGCCATCAATCACGACAAAGCCTCACTATGGGTAGATCATGAGATATCATGAGGGCGTGAATTGAAGGAGTCGTGAGAGTCATTACAAGGGAATCAGTCTCCGGATTGGTATGATCGAGTCGTGGTATGTTAGAGGGAGAAGGCTAGAGCAACTTCTGCGACCTGGCTCAAGCGGCCTTGGGCTCTTCGACAGCCGCAGGAGCAGCAGAAGGAGCCTCAGTCTTTACTACGTCGCCGTCAGCAGGGGCAGCAGCAGCGCCAGCGGTCGTGGGCTTCTCTGGGACAGCGGGCTTCTTGCCGTGCCACAGAGTCTGAAGCGTCGTCTTGGCCCTCTTCAGTTCGGTGGGCTTGTCGGCGGCTGCAGCCGTGGCGGATTCAGCCGGCGGCGCGGCGGCGCCATCGGCAGGTGCGCTGTTGGCAGAGACGGTGGGGGTCTTCTGCTCCTCCGGCTTCTCGTTGGAACGCCATGCGAAAAAGGGCTTAGAGGGGGCCTTCCCAGCCTCAGCGGGCTCGGCGGGGTCCGCAGCGTTTTGTGCGCCTGCAGCAGCAACGTCGACTGACTTCTCCACGGGTGCGGGGGGCGCAGTCTCCCCCTTCTCGGCCATCGCTGCAGCGGGCTTGCCGAATAGTCGCCTGACCAAAGGCTCCTTTGCAGGCTTGGTCTCGGCGGGGACGTCGCCCTTTGCGACTGGCTCAGGAGCGACCTCCCCCTCCTTGCCACTGGCGGCGGCGACTGCGGCGGCAGCTGGCGTCCCGTCGATCTTTTTTGCGGGCTGACTACCAAAGAAGCGCGCCATGAAGGGCTTTGTCGCAGCATCTGCTTCCTTGGCGGCTGACTCGGACGTAGCCTTATCGTCCTCGCTCTCCTTGGCATCACGTTGCTTCTCCAGCGCAGCCTCTGTCTTCTTGAGCTTATCCTCACGCTGTTTGGCTCTGTCGGCTTGGCTGATTACCATCTTGTTGAGAACCTTGTTGCCTCCTACATCCTTTGTGATTGCGTTCGAGTAGACGAATGTGCCTCGATCCGGCCGCTGGTCGTAGGGCACTCGGCAACAGCACGAGGCGGCGGCAAGAATGTCGCAGATGCCCACGAGGAGGGTGAAGATGCCGCGCGTGAGGACCGAGAGGATCTCGCCGAGAAGGAGGAAGACGTCTGCGGCGTAGCAACGTGGGCGAAGATGAGTGGGAAGGGAAAAGAGGCAATCTCAGCTCGGTGATCGCCAATCTGGCACGCAGCATGGCCAGGCGCTCGTCACTCACTCTCGAAGAACTCGCCGACATAGAGGAACACCTGCGCAAGCGATGAGAAGACACATCCCATGATGGCGAGTAAGGTAGGCTGAGAGGATGAAGTGAAAGATTAGCTGAGCACGAGGTTCTCAAGTGCGTCTGTGCAAAGCTCTCTTTTGTACTCGCAATCGTCGCTTGGCGCTCGTCATCAATCAGGGGCCTCACCCGCCCCTATCCTGCCGCCGGCAACAAGTTGGGCGCTTGACGCCCGCACAGACGCACGAACGCACACTCGTGCCGTCAAGCGAAGTGTGGCTTGGCCGACGGCGTGAGCTCCACCCTCCTTCACACCATCGCCGACTTCGTATCATCTCCCGATGACAGCAAGCAAAGCGGCAAGATGGCGCGTTGAGCTGCAACAGCAAAGACGATAGCATGAACGAATACTGAGCGACGAACGTGGGCATCGATGCTCGTTGCACGGCTGCACACGCCCCTTTGCCACGCAGGCTTAGCGATGAAGATACAAAAACTCAGCATCTCGCTGCTCATTCAGCCCTTCCCCTCAGCAGAGCTCACTTCTCCTACCCTACATCATATTCACGAAGCCGGTCTTCGTAGGCCCCTCCTACCACTAGTACCACCAACAATCAGCATCACACCTCGAAGAGAAGCAGGCCTCTCTCTTCCTTTACCTTACCCCAACCAACGGTAGTCCGTACTCCTCCGCAGGCCCCGTACACCGCATCCAAGAATGAAGCTCACAGCCGTTCACATCACACTCGGCTTGGCCCTGGCTGGTCACATGTCAGCTGCGGCTCCGATCCCAGTGAGTCTGTGCTGGGCCTGCTCGCCCTGATAATCCAGTGGCTGACCTTGCTGCTTCGCAGATGTCCGCTGAGATACCCGATTCGACCACAGTCACCAGGCCGCAGCATCAGTATGAGAAATCTCAGTTCGCAGTCGGTCCCGATGAGCTGGGCTCTAGTCTGCGCCTCTCTCGCCTTCAAGGCACTGCGATAAGCCCGACTGCAGCAGGCAAACTCAATCGTGCCGACTTTTTCGCTGAGCGAGGCGAGTCAGAGGACCAGATTCCTGTCGTGCTTGTTGCGGAGCGAGACTCCGCTAGGCCGCCTCAAGTTTACATGCTTGGTCAGCGCGATGAGGGGGAGGCGCAAGCTCAGCCAGAGGTCTTCCTCGTCAGTCAGCGGCAGGAAGAGCCTCCAATTCTCATCGTGAACCAAAGGAATGAAGACAGTGCAAAAACTGCAGCCGCCCAGGGTATGCCTTACCTCGTCCTTGGCAAGCGCGCTGAGCAGACAGTCCTCATCCGCGGCCAAAGGGATGCCGGCGAGCACCCCAAGGAGGTGCCAATCGTCTTCACGGGCAAGAGGGAGAATGACGACGACGACCTGCAGGCCCGACCTCACTTCCTTCTGAGCGAACGCGACAAGCAGCCTGTCCTTATCATAGGACAACGAGACAACGAAGAAGACATCAGTCAGGGTCAGCTCAGCCTCGACGTGGTCGAGCGCGACACCCAAGGCGTGCCAATCTTCTTCGTTGGCCAGCAACAGCCGCAAAGCAATCAGCGTCGCGTCCTTGATGAGCACTCGACCAGTTCGCATGGTCCCCGCCTGTACGAATTCGGTGCGATGGACGCGCGAACCTTCAAAATCAAGGACTCATGGAAGAAGAAGATGAAGAAGGGACTCAAGGACGTCGGTCTGCGCATGGCCGACTCGGCGGGTATGTCATTCATGATGACTCAGCTTCAAAAGGTTCACGACAAGGATAAGCCGAAGCAAACTACGTCGAAGACAACTCCATCGCCTGCGCCTGGTGGCACGACCAAGTCATCGAGCGGCAAGAGGGCTGAGGGTGCCCAAGGTGAGCGTTTTCTCGGCTCCTTATCGCTGCGCTGCGCTGCGACTGCATGGTGACCTTGACCCACTCTTTTTAATACTACTTCAAAGAACGCATCACACCAGCAGCAACTGAGGAAGATGGTCCCCTACTTCGTCTCGTCTATCGTCAAGCAGACGAAAAGAATGGTGAGGGCGACAGAGGGAAGCAAATCGATTCCTCGGACTCTAAGTCTTCGTCGAAACCAGACCCTGCGTCTTCCACCGCAAAGGTCGACGCTGCTGCTTCAGCTACAGCTGGCAAAGGTGGGTACGCCAAGCTAGGAAAAGCCGTTTGGAATGCTGGCGTCTCGTTCACCAAGGGCATGGTAGGCGGTATCTCGAATCGCGTCGTCTATTGGCTGTCCACTCCGAAGAACAACAGGAGATCTGACGACAATGATGCCTACGCTCACATCGCAGATGCACTGCGACGACGTGAAGAAGAGGTAGAGCAGCAGCGCCTTGGGATGCGTCGCTCGCCGCCAAACAAGCCTACCTTGAGCAAGCGAGGCGACATCGATGTCGCTGCTGCTATTGCGCCGAAAAGGGAAGGCCAGGCGGCAGACCGCATTTTCTTGGTATCTCCCGTTCAAGAGCGCGAAGAATCGCCTTCAGACGTCTCCACAGCGCCGGACACTCGAGGTGAGAAGGATTCGCGGTGACAAGAGCGGCCGACATTGAATCGCTGATGGCTGTGACTACTGTCTATCCTCTGCAGAGTCCGACGATGTATCTGCAGCTCTCCTCGGCCGTACCAACGTCGACGACCCGGCCGCTCGCATCGAGAGCAGTGCCGCTCACCAGCAAGATCTACCCGAGGCAGGATCCACCACCTTGCCAACCAGCCACCACGTTGACTCGCTGCTCACTGCTGAGGATCGTCTTTCAGTGGGCAACAGCGAATCTTACCGCAAGATGCTGGATTCCTTGCGTGTCACTCGTGACGAAGACGAGCTGTCATCGCCTCAAAATGCAGTTGACGCCGAGCAAAGGTCCGACATAGACTTGCGCAGGCTAGTGGAAAGCATGACGATGCTTCCTCCATTGATCTCGCAACGTGATGCCAGCGACACCTCGTCCCGTCATTCCGATGATGTGATCGACCTCCTCTCTCGCGAGGCCAGCTCAAGCCTCCAAGGACGTGGCTTCTGGCGCAAGTTGGGCTTGGCAGCCGCCTTTGTTAGGAAGCTCATCCGTCGCGACGACGCCTACCTCCAAAACTTGAACTTCCCAGCCAGGCGTGATGGCGCCCTGCATCCAATTGGTCAAGCGCTCGAGTCCATGATCGCAGCCATCAAGAGTGAGTAGCGGGTAGCTATGCGGCCGAGCCAAAAGCGCGCTTGTGCTGACGCCGCCTTCTCCTCTAAGACGCCGACGAGGCTACAATACAGAAGGCGATTGACGGCATGGTGACCCACAAGGAGATGACTGCTGACGAAGCAAAAGAGCTACAGACCCTGCTCACGGAGCTCAAAGCAGAGTCCGGCAAGCCCGTCCATCAGCGTGACCTCAACGACCTCGTGGACGACCTTCTTGCCGACCGTGACTCCAGCGAGGATCTCAACGCACGCGACTTCATGAGCTTTCTCCATGACATCGGAACCGATGCAAAGCATTTTGCTCAGGGCTTCGTCAATCGACGAGACATTGAGGCGAGTAGCCTGGCGAGGCTGAGCTCAGCGTGCCACGAATGCTGACCACCTCCTCACCCGTCGCTAATGACAGGACGCTCAGACGCTCGCCCTCGCCCTCCGAGCACTCGACGATGACGCTCTCGATGCCCGTTTCAAGATGCCGAAGATCCCACCGAAAGTCAAGAAGGTGGCCAGCGGGCTAAGCAAGGGCGCTGGCTTTCTTGGGACGGCTGGTATGCTCCTGAGCATCCTGAGGAGAGCAAATGGCCTCGATATTTGAGCCATGCGGCCTGCTCGCCTCTTTGAAGCGTAGATCATCAGGCCTCGGAGTCACCGATGCTCAAGCTGATACCCACGTCATCTCACCTCGGACCGCCCCTGCCTTGACCTTTTATCCGCTCCTCCTTACTTGACCGACGACGCTCTTTGCTTACGCCACTACTTCGATTGAATACGATCCTTCATGACGCTCGTTAATCATACGGTCTGCAGAGTGTAGAGCGAACTTGATGAACGCAGAGTGTTGTTTTGATATCCTACGACGTCGTTCACTGTTATGACGATGTACTGCGAACCCGTGGCGAACGAATGACGCTGCGAACGAATGACGCTCTGCTGCCACTGCTTGGGTCGCAAGCTGCGCCTCTGCGACTGCGAACGGGACGCGCTCATCAGAAGCGACAGATCGCTTTTGTCGCAGCACCGTCAGCCAGTTGCAGCCAGCGGAGGGATGGCCACTTGGATTGAAGTTCTTGCAGCTTGCTTGTTGCTTTTCTTTCCACAACTAGACTGTGTTCACTTCCAAAGTTCCTCTTCTTGCACTTTCATCGTGACTTGGCCTCCGGTTGCAGGTCGACTGCCTGCGCCCTGCGGTGATGGCTAGCACCACGGAAGCCGCCACGGCTAACATGACGACGCCAGGCTCCTCTCTATCCCACCGACATGGTACTATCACCGTCAATCAGGCCTACAATGCTGTCCTCGGTGTCCATCGATACTCGAAGCGGTACCCAGCGACCCGCCGTTGTGGCATAGACGAACAGGCCAACCGAGCCTTCTCTCCTCCTCGCCCCCTGAATCCGATAGCCTTTGTCACGCTGCCACCGAAGCAACATCGCTCTCGCAATCCACCTCAGCCCAAAGCCTCATCTGGCTCGCACCATGGAGGCTCGGCACCTCAACATCATATCACGCAGCCTCAGCGCAGCGTCTCGACTCCCAACCCTCGTCAGCTCGGAGGTCGTTCTGAGTGCTTGTCCACTCAATCGACTCACAAGTCCCTCATTCGCAGCCACAGTGATCAATACCTCTCAAGCACGGCCCGTGCCCTGCCCGCTTTCGCCAAATCCTTTGATGGCGCAAATGCTCAAGATAGGGACACTCGCACCCCGCTGGGCAGCCGCTTCACAGGCACCGAAGTGCCCATTCCTGAGGTGGCCCGCAACATGCCAGCCATCGTCCTTACTCGCCACAGACGAGTCACATCACAGCGGAAGACCAGAAAGATCGCCACCTCACAACGCAGCGCTGAACGCAAGAGACTTGAAGATCAGATCGCTCTGATTCAAGCTCAAACTGAGGCCAAAGGAGAGAGAGAGGCCCAGTCCCCTCCGCCGCCTCCCTCGCCTCCTCAACAAGAGCAATCTTCAGTACCGGCCGAGCCTACGCTCATCTTGGCCTCAGTCATCCCACCCACCGCTGTAGAGGACCTCTTCCCTCATCAACGCCACATACATGGTCGCTTTGCCTCGCGACCCCCTCCCTTTGACGAGCGTCGTGACCCTGCTCACCTGCGTCGTGAGTAGCGTCGCAGCACAGCGCACGACGTGAATGCACCCCGACTGACGCTTGCAACTCTGCTCAACTCCCTCTTCTAGCTCGCAAGCAGCCCGAACGCTTCCCCGGAGACCTCTACACGCCCGCCATCGTTCGAGCCGGCAAGAGCTGCGGTCAAGATGGGGCAGCAGGCGCAATGGGCAGCAAGGAGGCGTGGTGCGGCCTCTGCCTGCCTCATCAGGCTTCGGGCTATGGAAGGGGCAACAGCCTCGTCGGTGGTTGGCTCAATCTGCGCAATTCAAGCTACCGGTCAGTCTGGCCGCAAACAAGGGGCAACGAGCTTCTTCTGCAACCTCCTGCTCACCTCGCCTCTTCGTACACGCGCAGATACCATATGATTCGAGCACATGGCATCTCGCCCAAAACTTGTCTACAGTACCAAGAACCTCTAGAGACCAGGCGACGACAGCAGGGAGTCGACGGCAAGGTCGGAGAAGGTAGTGAGCTCAAGGGTCTCTGCCACCAGTGCGAGTGAGTAGAAAGAGCTCGATCAGGTCGAATCCGCAGCGCAGGCTCACATTGTGACCATTTTCATCCCCCGCAGCAAATGGATCACCTTCGGCGCCATCGAGCCCACCAATTGGTGGGTACATGCCTCCAAATGTCACAAGGAGCAGCTCCCTGAGAGCGGTGATACTTCAGTAACGAGCTCTCCATGTGGCCAGTCCAGCTCCTCCTCTCCCTTGAAGGTTCTGGCCACTACGAACAAGCACAACGTCAGCAGCGCCTCTGGCAGCCCATTGAAAAAAGTCAAATTTGACACTATTAGCAGCCAAGAACATGCAAAGAAGCATCAGAAGCACTCGCTCCTTCCTCGCAAACGCACCGCAAGTGAGTCTACGCAGCCTACACACTACGCTGGACATGAGGGAAGTTGCAGTAGTAGCCGCGTCATACTCGCTACTCCTCGGGGTAAGCGACCAGCTCCCAACAAGACTGCCGAGGGCGATGAGGACGCGATGGAGTCCAAGCCCTTCTTCTCTGTTGCGGAGCCGGGATGGACCATCTCTAGCTCAGGGCGTATCGTCAAGCTGCGAGACGCCAAGTGGACCAACGCCATTTGAGCGTGGCGATGAGCCAACCCTCATTATATTGAAATCATCATTCCGACGACTCTCTCTTCAAGCACATGTAGCCTAGCATCTCCACGGTCTCTTCGTACTCTCACCCACACAGCGATACCGCTTGGCCAAAGATCAAGCAAGTCGAGCCCGAGGCTCAAACCACACATGTACATCTATTTCTCCTTCTCAGCATCAGTACAGGCCACACTCGCGAGCACGCCTTGCACTTTTAAATGTCATCTTTTTCAGAATCTATCACACACCAGAGACCTGCCTAATAAAGGCTACTATCTCCTCCTCGTAGCTCTCCGGCAGAAGATGCTGCGCGATGAGGTCTTTGGCCGCTCGAAGCGGATCATCGCCACGATTGAAACCCAGGATGAGGTGAGGCTGGTCGTTGCTGACGTCGATCGGGAGGAGAAAGTCGTACGTCTTGCCGTCCACTGGATGGATTTGCTGGGTGGCGATTGATGGCAGTGATTCGTTGCCCTCGACAGCAACGACTTGACCTCGAGCTCTGTGCGCAGGCGACGAGATCGCTCTGATAAGTTTGGCTTTTCGCACAGGAGCTGCTCTTCCCTCTGCACTCACCCGAGTCTGCCAGTCTTCTTGGCCACCTCAGCGCACCGGGCCTCATACTCGTTCAGCTCTGCTTGCGTGACTTCTTCTCCAGCCCCTTCGCCCTTAGGCCTCTGCGTAAAGACGCGCACAACGCCATCTTCGCTCCCTGAGACAATGTCGCCGGAGTGAGGGAGAGAGTCTACACACCAGACGGTCGTGACTGGATGGGGGATGGTATCAACCAATCGACGAGGTGTGGCATTCTCCTCGTTGTTGTGGGGAAGGGTTGTGTCCCAGAGCCGGACGGTGCCGTCTTCTGACGAACTGACTAGAAGTTGGTAAGCTGAACTTGGCTCTGTGGACAGGAGGGCGAGAGAGTAGACGATGCTTGTGTGTCCCTCGAGGGTCAGAAGCGGTGGACCGCCGTTGGTTGGGATGTTGGGAGGGCGTCGCGTTGGAGAGAGGGAATTGATGAGGATGAAGGCGTCGTTGCTGAGAGAAGCGAAGGGCAGGTCAGAAGGGGTCGAGCAAAGGCCTTACGTCGCGTAACCTCACGATGAAGAAGCGAAGAGCTGCTCTTGACTCGCCTGGCCGCGATTGAGCAGCTTCAGATCCCTCACGACATCTCTATGCCCCTCCCACACTACTTTGCACTCATTCGCCTCGAAAAGCCGCACAAACAAGTCGGCACTAGCAGTCAAATACCTCTCGGCACCCTCTTTGGCATCAAGGACCTCGATGCCCCAAACAGCGCTCTCATGTCCCTTCAAGAGGTGAAGGCGATGCCACTTGCCCTTGCGATCTCGCCTGTAGCTGCGCGCTGTTGTGTCCCACGATGCTGAAAGCAGTAGCTCGTCAAAATATCGGAGAGAGGTGACGTTACCGTAGTGCTCTTCAATGATCTGCATCGGTTCGGTGATGCGCCCAGGTTGGAGGAGGGTGTCGAAGGGCAGAGGGAACGAACGAATGAGCCCGTCTAGACCTGCGATAAGGACCAAGTCTAACAGCGGTGGTGATCGTAGAGGTGCAAGTCAGCTTGGATGTAATGTTTCTCCCGGCACCTCTTCTGCTCGCCTTCTTCTTGATCATCCCTCCGCGGCACCAAGACGACAGCATTGAGGTATCGCCCGCCTCCTTCCAAGGTCGGTCCTTGCTCCCAGGCCCCTTTTCTCTCAAGGTCCCGACTCCAAACTCTCGCTGTCGAGTCTCTCGAGACGGTCAAGATGACTTGCCTCGTCTGTTTCCCTTCATTTTTGCTCTTGACGACGGCGCAGTGGACGGCCTTGACCTGGCCACGCGTGGGTTGCGATGAGCTCGACGATACTGACGCAATTAGGGAGTGTGACTCTCACATCTGACGTGTGGCCCTTGAGCTGTTGGCTTAGCCTCCACGGGCGATTGGGTGACCCATCTGCACTTGACATGACATCCACGGAAAAAGATGAAGTCGAAGCAACAACACTAACGTCGACGGCACATCTCAAGTCCCGGGTCGAGTGGAGGGGTGCGCACGGACGGACCCCAAAGCGGGCGAGCAAGAGCAAAAGCTGTCCAGTCATGATCGCTAGTGAGGAGGCAACAAGCTATTACTACATGACGACGCAATCCTCTTCATTGCCCGGTCCTCCATTGCCACCGAGACCTGGAATCCCATCCAAGCCTTCGGGCATCTCGCCTGCCACTTCGGGTGGGGGAGCTCCACCCTCTTGCATCTGTGCGATGGCAACAAAGGGTAGAGTCAGCCTCTTGATATCTTTCAGCAGCGCCTTCGTCTGCTCACCTCGTTCATCAGGCTCGACACACGTTCCTTGAGAGCCTTCTTCTCGCTCTCGCTGCCATTGTCGAACTTGACGTCGTCGAACGTCTCGATGACTTGCGAGACGATGCGATGTTGATCCCTGTAGCGAGCCAAGTCTTCTGGCTTGACGTCTGCTGGAGGCGCGGCAAGGTAGGAAGGATACTTTTTTGGGGGCAGGAGAGCACATCGTATCAGCTCGAAGCTCTTGTATGCTTCCCCTCAGCCCACTTGACGTCTCACCTTGTCCCTCAACTCCTTCAAGGGCTCATACAGGACTTCCTTGCTCATCAGCTCTCCCATCATCTTCTCGAGCATCTTGGCCATCCCCTCCTCGCCTTCAGGCATCTCTCCTCCCTCACCACCGCCAAGGCTGGAGAGGAGCTTGGCCATGTCGTCTTCGCTGAAGTCGCCGAATGGGTTGGCACCTCCTGCTCCTCCGCCCTGAGCAGAAGACTGCTTCAAGCGGGACATGGTCGACTTGATGGCATCTTGGAAGTCGGCAGCTTGCTGAGGCGGCTGAGGGCCCGATGCAGATGCTGAAGCGCTGCCTCTTGTGTCTGCTGACGGGCCTCCCTCACCCATACCCATTTCTGCCATGATCTTCTCAAATTGCTTCATCATCTCCTCTTCGCTCATCTCTGGCTCGCCTGAGACGCCAGTATCCTTGGTCGACCTCTCACTTCCCGCAGCTTCCTTTCGTGTTGAGGGTCCAGCGGCTGCTGCATTGCCGAACATGTCCTCCATGCCTTTTGCTAGCTCGGCGGCAAATTGCTTTGAGAGTGCATCGTCGAAGCCGGATGGGAGGCCATCATCATCCTCAGCTTCGTCGGTTCCGATTTTCTTTGATTGACTGGTTGGGTCAGAGGATGCAACGCCTTGTGTTTGAGATCCTGAGGGCTTGGCTGCGCCTTGTGCGCCCTTCGCCGCTTGTTGAGTGGAAGCCGATGGCTTGGAGCTGAACTGATCGAGGACGTCTGATCCAAGCGACGAGGCGAGATGAGTGAGTAAATAGGTGGACAATGCGTCATACCTCGCCCACGTACTCACCATCAAGGTCGTCAAGATCCTCCTCTTCGTGGTGATTCTTCTGAGGTGCTGACATCTTCTCCGTCTGGCTATCTGGATGGATAAATTGGCAACGACTGAGTAAATGCAGCGATGCGAAGACGTCGGCCGTTGTGCTCCCGCCTCGTCTCTCTCTCCGCGCCTCTCCGGTCCGCGGACGAGACGACGTCTGCCCGGTGGACCGGTCCTCACGTCAATGTCGAGCGCCGAGCCACCAAATGGTAGAGAGGCCTACGTCTCTTTATCAGACGAGCATCTCTTCAACATCACACGCTCGTGTGCTAACGTCCAGTCTGTTCTTCTGCCTGCTGGCCATGAGAATGACGACACTGGCACGAGAAGGCGTGGCCTCACAGCACGGCACTCTTTGAAGGCGATTGCCCTTCGATATGGATTGATTTCTTTTGATGCATCATCGCGTGCAGTGCAGACAGTGAATTGTGTCTCACACACGTCGATGTCGATGGGTTGGGATAAGATGGTGGGATAGGCTTGCGTTTGATGTCGCGTGGGGCCGCCAGTCTGGGTGCGCCGGAAAGCGGGGGCGAGGTCAAGGTGCGATCCCGTCAGGCACGCGTCGCATCTGCAAGTGTCGTCTTGTCCGGACCGCCGCATCATCACATCATTATCATCCTTTTGTGATCCTCATTGGCCTTAGCCCATATGGCCGGGGGCAACCCTCCCTCATGGCATGAATTGTCCCACTTTCTAGCATCCCCTCCTCCACCTCCCCCTCCCTATCTAGGAGCCCTTCCTCGTCCTCCCTCTTCCCTCTCTGCCCTCAGCTTCGACACTTCATCCGATCTCCTCTTCACCGCCACCTCATCAGGAGCCGTACAGAGCTGGTACGGACCTAGTCTCGCCCGATATACCGCATGGAAGGCAAACGTCTCTCTCACGTCGCCCCTCTACCATGACAACGAGGAACAGAGAAGACTGCGAGTCAGCTGGAAAAAGGCGCAACCTTTGCCCCCGCCTCAACTCTCAGGACCAGCACCACCCGGCACTGTAGCAGGAGGCAATGGCATACGCGAAGTCTACAATGAAGGAGGCAACGTCTTCTCCATCAGCCCATTTGGGCTTCACTGTGCCAATCGCAGAGGCTTGGCTAGGTGGACCAAAGATGTCGCTGCAATGGGTCACTCGTCCCTCAGCCTCTCGTCCATCTCGCCATCGCCTGTCGTCTCGTCATCTGACGTCGTTGTATGCGGTTCATCACCATCACCCTCTGATCAGCAAGTCATATCGCTCAATCGTCACGTCGGCGCAGTGGTACGCAAAGTTGCCGCAGGGGGACCACTCCTCCAAGTCAGACGGTCACAGCGATACCTCCTCACATCGACGCCAGGTGGGCATATTCAGCTCAGAGATCCTCGCTCTCTCGAAACGGAACACAAGCTGCATGCTCATCCAGGAGGTGTCATCGATATGAAGGCCCATGGCAGTCTCGTCTGGAGCGTAGGGTGGACGATGCGTTTAGGTCATCCCGTCCCAGAACCTCTCATCAAGGGTGAGCAGTTGCGGCAAAGATATAGAGGAAAAATCAAATGCTGACGACTGGATCTCAATCTCTTTCTGTAGTCCATGATCTTCGCAACCTACGAGCTCTGGTTCCCGTACCATTTGCCGCCCCAGGCGGCCCTGCTCTCCTGGACATCCATCCTCGCATCAGCTCTACAGTCGTCGTAGCCGCTCCTCAAGGATCATGGCAAGTCGTCGACATGAACAATCCCGGCGAGGCTGCCTTCTTCCAGCTCAATACCAATTCGATGATCACGTCGCTGTCCTTCTCCCCAAGCGCAGAGTATATCGCCTTCGGAGAGTCGGATGGGTCGGTACGCCTCTGGGCATCTGCAGAAGCCATGTCGGCTCTCAATCACCCAGAGTCTGCCGCAAACGCTCCCCGATTCAACCCCTTTGCTACGGAACCTCCTGAAGTTGCCGATCCTCCAGAACGATTGCCACGCATCGACTGGACTGCGGACACGCCTCTTTCGACGATTGGAATGCCCTACTATGAGGATACGCTCAGCTCCGTCTTCCCCTTCGACAGATACGTAGCCGAGTCCTCCCCCCTCTTCAACCCGATGCCAAAGGTCGATCCGACTATGTTCCACTCCGTCAGGCAGATCGATGGCCTGCACTTCGCTCCGCTGCCCCGTCAATTGCGGGGCAAACGCAACGTCGTCAAGGTCACAGGCAGAGGCTTGCCGAGTGCTCCCGGCAGAGGCGGTGCTCGCAGTGGGGCAGGCGCAGGGTCAGCAGGAGGGTCGAGCAAGACTCTCTTTCGCAGCGAAAAGGAGAAAGAGCGTATCAAGAAGACGAGAGCTGCGGCCTTGTCTGGCGAAGACGTCGGCGGAGAGTCGACGAGCGATGATGGTGGTGACGAGGAGGACGATGGCGGCAGTCTCAACGGCGATGCAGGGGCGGGTCCGCCGGGCTATTGGCGCAAGAAGAATATTCTTTACAGCAAGTTCGGCGTTGAGGACTTTGATTTCGAGTGGGTGCGCCAAGCGACCAAGGACAGTATACGGCTGCTGACCCTACCATCTACCCCTCTTCGCAGCGTCTACAATCGAACGAAGCACTCTGGTCTTGAGACGCATATCCCAAATTGCTACCTCAACTCTCTGCTGCAGTGCTTTTTCCATCTCGATCCGCTCAGGAAGCTGGCAGAGATTCATACCATGTCGGGCGGCAGCGGCAGGTGTGAAAGGGAAGATTGTCTTCTATGTGAGGCAGGCTTCCTCTTCAAGATGCTCGAGGACGCTGCGGGCGCCAATTGTCAGGCGACCAACTTCCTGCGATCTTTTGCGAAGAGCCACAGAGGTGAGTATAATGGCGCTATGGAGCTTGTGAATGCGGCTACTGATGACCCTTTTGTCCTTGTATCCCCAGCCGTCTCTCTGGCTCTGATCGACGACGAAGGCCGACCTAAAGCCGATGCTGCGTACGCCAACCTCGTTCAGCATGCTAATCGCTTCCTCCTTGACACCCTGGCCTCCTCGTGGGCAGAGATGGCCGTCCGAGCGTGGGCTCACGAGGCTCAGATTGGCGCGCCGAGGAAAGAGATGCTGGAGAACGTCTTTGCGCCAACGATCAAGGTGAAGAACCGCTGCTTCATTTGCCACCATGAGGTCGTTCGCGATTACAAGGGCCTCGTCGTCGACCTCATCTACCCACGTAAGTCGCTCTCGAATGAGCCTACGGCGCCATCCGACTTTGCCTCGGTGCTCGCCGCTTCGTTGACGCGTGAATCGTCTGCCAAGGGCTCTTGTCGAGGTTGCGGCAACCATGCCGCCTCAATTCAGACGAGGAGGACCTTGCCGCCCACTTCGCACCTGCCACCGGTCCTCAGCATAAATGCTAACATCCTCACGGCAGAGCAAATGGGCATCTGGGTCGACAAGCCTCCACCACCGACTTCGGCCGCTGCTGCAGCAGCTGCCGCTGCCTCGCCCTCTAGCAGCAGCAGACGAGGAGCGTCGCACCCTGGCAGATCATCCCGCAGTAGATACCTACCATCCCGCATTTCCATTGTTAGCGGCGGTAGAGATGGGGAGAAGGCCGTTGTGCGCGATCTTGCCGACGGGGAGCGTGCGACTGAAGGCGCAGCAATCTACCGCCTCAAGTCGATGACAATGCAAGTACAAGCACCCAAGGATCCTGCTCATCTAGTCTCTGTCGTTCGAAAGGGCGACAATGGCGAAAGCGAATGGTTCCTCTTCAACGACTTCCTCGTTCGACCTGTGCCTGAGAGCGAAGCACTCGGCTTTCCCGCCTCGATGTGGAAGATCCCTGCCGTCGTCTACTTTGAGCGCATCGACCACCAGCCAGTCGACATCGGCTCCATTCCGTGGCAAGTGGACAAGGAGATTCTCACGCAAGATCTCTGCATCACCGAAAGACGAGACCCAGAGTTGGTCCGGCATAGCCCTCTTACGCCAGATTGCCTTCCATCTGCGGGCGACTTGGTTGCCATCGATGCTGAATTCATCGCTTTGAATCCCGAAGAGCTCGAAATCAGCTCGAACGGCACACGCTCCCTGGTACGACCGAGCACCATGTCTCTCGCCCGCGTCTCGGTCCTGCATGGTCAAGGCGACGCGGAGGGACAAACCTTCATTGACGACCACATTGCAACGACGGCCAAGGTGTTCGACTACCTGACGCAGTTTTCAGGCATTGTCGATGGGGATCTGGATCCCGCCAGATCAAAGCATACCGTTGTGCCGCAGAAGCTCGCCTACAAGAAGCTGCGTCTTCTGGTCGATATGGGCTGCATCTTCATCGGTCATGGGCTCAAGAAGGACTTCCGCATCATCAACATCCACGTCCCACCCCGCCAGGTCATCGATACAGTCGACCTCTTCTCGTCCACCTCGCAGGCGCGTAAGCTCTCTCTGCGCTTTCTGAGTTGGTTCCTCCTCAAGGAGGCCATACAGGCTGACCGTACAGGGGAGGAGGAAGCGCTCGTGTCGGGCCACGACTCGATTGAAGATGCTAGGGCTGCCTTGCACTTGTTCCGCATCTATGAGACATTCAAGATGAGTGGGAGGTTGGAGGATGTGATGGAGGACCTGTACGAGGAGGGCAAGAGGCTCAACTGGAGGCCACCGGCGAATGCGGGGCAGCAGCAGCAGCAGCAGGGCGCTTCGGCCGCTGTAGCTGCCGCGGCAGGGGCGGCTGCCAGTGCGGTGGGTGCGCCGTCGTGAACGGCAAAGCAATGCAAACATCATGAAATCTAATCTCGAGCGATGCGTGATGGCGTATGCTGCTGCATTCAATCCAACTCCACACAAAAGACCGAGACCGAAAGGAGCAACAGCTTCTAACAAAAAGGGTGATAGGTGATAATGACGATACCGCGCAGCTTCACTCTCACGAGTCCTCGAGCCTGAGCTTCGCCTCAAGCTGCTTAGCCACCTCGACTCTACTCTCCCCTTCCAGCGACCCAGGCGACATGCCAGCCTCTCCTGGCGAGCAGATATGCTGCGCTTTCTGCTCAATCGGAACCGGTGCCGCGGGGGCGGGAACGGAAGCCTTGCTAGGTGCGTTGCCTGCCGCCGCTGCCGCTGTTGTGTTTGTCGACTCGCCACTGCTGCTCGCTGCTGATGCGCCCGTTGAGCTGATCGCTGCTGTCGAGGGGGCGCTGTCCCGCAGGTGAGCCCATTGATGTGGAGCCATCGGCGGGGACAGGCCGTTGGATGCTGCCGCGTGGGTTGGCGGAGATGATCCGGCCCCGCTCATTGCATCCAAGGATACGGCCGCGGCAGTCAAAGACGTCTGACCTGGTCGAGGTACTGCCAAAGTAGCTGCTCCAGGGGGCAAAGGATTGCTCGAGAGGCCAGGGCTGATCGTCGTTGCGGTAGAAGTGGATCCAGATGCCGGGGACAATTCCTCCGGCGGGCGAGGAGCGACGGAAGGCGATGCCTGGGCCGATGTTTCTGCTACATTGGGCTTAGCAGTATGAGGAGTAGTAGGGGAGTTGCTTCCGGAGAAGCCGTAGCCAGCAGTGAGAAGGGCGCTTGATAGGCCAGAAACTCCTGGGCTGGCTACCTCGCCGGAGGGGCTAGCAGGCATCGAGATGTCGCGCGACTGCACGCCGCTGTTGAAGCCCATTGAGTCCGAAGCTACACCGGCATCATCTGAAACGGAGCCTGAGATATCTGAGCCAGCACCCCAATCTCCCTCCGATCCCTCTGCTCCCTCTTCATCGTCGTCGTCCGACTCTTCCTCCTGATTGAGCACTACGTGCGGAGTGGGTGGAGCAAAGCGTCAGCAAGAGGGAAAGATCCTGACCGGCTTGAACGCCTCACTCACTTTCGTTGATCGTTTGCTCGACCTCTTCGAATTGGGCTTTGAGAATGGCCTGCCCCTCTGGCACTGACCCGTCTCGACCGAGCCACTTTCTCACCCCAGTGTCATTGCCGTCCTTGTCCAGCACAGGCGATTTGAGGTTGTCGATCTGGTGAAGGGCGAGGCGGTAAGGATAGAGGTCGCGCATCGTGAAAGGTCCGCCATACTTTGACACCTCCTTGAGGCACTTGGAAACCGTCGACAGCTTATTGGATACCGGCATCAGCTCCTCGCTGATTGGTTCACTCGAAGCCACTAGGCGGTAGATGAGACCGTAGCATCGCCTGAGGAGGTACAGCAAGACGAGCTGCCCTTCAGGCTGCTTGCCCTCGGAGTCGACAAACTTGCCGTCCACCCTCAGCCTGTCAATTTCCTTGAGCGTTACTTGGTAATTCCACAGATCTGTCTCTCTGAGCGTCCATCGGTGGGTGAGGACGAGGTGCTCCAGCTGACCTTTGATGCCGCTGAGGCGGTCGTAGATGGGCTGAAGGGTCATAGGCACCTCGTCGTTGCGGACGACGACGTCGTGGCAGATTTCGAAGCATTCCTCGAGAAGACCGACGAGGATGGCCTGGCCGGCTGGGACGGAGGAGCCTCCAGGTCCCAAGAATTTACCGTCGACACGCTTGCCATCAATAGCTCGCAGCTCGTCTTGGAGCTTGCGAATCTCTTGACGGGCAGGCTTGGGTCTTGCTGCGGCTGCTGCGATCTGGCGGCGGATTGATACGAGCTTCTGGTGGATTGGGACGAGCTCGACGGAAAGTACAGAGAGGGTGCCTTGCAGCTGTTGGAGGACCTTGGCGCATCCTTCGAGCCTCCTCATCATTAACTTGGTGAGCTGTGCGGGGTGCTTGCCTGCGTGTGGGAGATAGACGACAGATGAGACCCAACACACTTTGTCAAGTTGACGCACTGCCACACCACACCTCGCTCACCTTGATCCGAGTCTCTCCTGATGATCTCACGCAGCTCGCTCAGACGCTTCTCGAATGGTTCAAGATCTGCCTCTGTGTAAATGCCCGACTCTGCCATGTGATCGAGTAGCTGCTTCATGCTACCTAGCTGGCTGAAAGTAGCCGGCGTCTCCCTGCTCTTGCCGATGGTGAGGAAGAAGAGGGAGAGGAGGCTGAAGACGTCTTGGAGCGTGGTGTCAACGCGATTGTGTTGAGTGGCAGAGGTATCGACGTCGGTGCGAGTGGATGTGTTGCACGACGATGTCGATGAGGCGGGCGTGGCTTCGGTCGACGGCGCTGTGGAAGCTTGCCCGCTACGAGACGAGACTTCGCTGGCCTCACGTTCATCTCGAACGGCATTGAGTTTGGTCACTGAGTGGGAGGGTTGTACCGTGTTAGAAGCGCAGCATATACTCAGTCTGATCCCGACTCTGTGATACCCACCCTGCTTGATGACTGCCTGGTAGAGCGTCTGTACGTCCTGAGCTCGAATGAACTCGGACGAGTTCTTCTTGAGTGCCGTTAGTCGGTTGCGAATGTTGATGAGGGACTCTAGGATGGGCAGCTCCTCTGGCGGGATGGCCGACATGCTGCGAGACACGCCTGACATCACGCCGAGGAGTGTAATGAGAGGCGGATTTGGTTGGTTGTGGAGACGAGGTGAGAATCGACGTCCGTCGAGTTGTCGTCGCCGTCGTCGCCGTCGGCGGGACTCAGCTGATCATCGATCGCGGACGGACAGACAGAGAGGCGCGAGGCGTGGCGCGAGGCGCAGCGATGTGTGGCCATTGTGATTCCCTCTCTGTGCCCTCTGCCCACGCTTGACGTCGCACCTCATGGCCATCGTCACTCGCAGCCTCGCAACCGATGAGCGATTCGAGTATACGCTCTTCTTGCCAAGCACTGTCAGTGCCGCTACCACCAATGCTATGCCAGTCGTTGTCAATGTTCATGGCACGCAGAGAGGCACTGATCACTGCCTCAACGAGGCGTGGCAGCGCTTCGCTTCGGCGCATCAATGCTCCATCCTCGCTCCACTCTTTCCAGTTGGTCTCGACAGCCCAGACGATGAGACGAGCTATGCACGCATACAAGGACGTACCTATCACGCAGGCAGCATTCTGCTGAGCATCCTCGACGAGGTCGGTGCAGAGTGCCCTCAGCTCGACGTGAGGCAGGTGGTGCTCGCCGGATTCTCGGGAGGGGCAGGGTACGCGCACCGCTTCTTCTACCTGTATCCTGACCGGATCAGAGCACTGAGCGTAGGGGCGCCGGGGAGCATCACATTGTTGGACACGGGCTCAAGGTGGCCGAGAGGCATCTTCGCTGCCCCTTCGCCGGTACCACGGGCAGCGATCGAAGCAGCGAAAGAGATGCAAGTTCAGATTGTAGTGGGCAGTCGCGACAACAAGCAGCGAGAGGAGGGCAAGGCCAGCAGGCTAGCAAACTGTCACGCTTTAGCTCAGCATTGGCGGGAGCAAGGTCTCAAGGTGAGATTGGACATTGTTGACGGAGCAGGCCACGACTCGACAGCAGTGCAGCCCGTGGTGCTCGCCTTCCTCGCAGCGATACTGTAGCTACTATGCCAACGACCCTCTCTCCTCGCCCTCGAGCATCTTGACAACCTTTGCCGGCGTCCCCACTGCGACGGAGAAGTCTGGGATATCTCGCGTCACCGTAGACGCAGCGCCGATGGTGCAGCCGCGACCAATCGTCACGCCGGCCATGATGGTCACTCCTCCGCCGATCCAGCTGTCACGACCAATCTTCACGGGAAGAGCACGCTCGAGACCAGCCTGACGTTCGGGCAAGGCGGTGGTGTGGGTGCCACAGTAGATGGAGACGCTGCGCGAGCGGGCGGAGGGAAAGGTCAGCCGCCGAGGAATTGAGCGTCGCGCAGCACGCCTCGCCGTCCTCACTTTGGACCAAAGAGTACGCCCGTACCGATGCTGACCTCAGAGCAGTCGAGAATGACGGTGTTGAAATTGGTGTACCACGAACCTTCGAGCTTGATGTTGGTGCCGTAGTCGCAATAGAAGGGAGGCTGGCGGTACGAGGGTCGTGCGAGGGTCAGCAGGTATTGATCTCTTCATCCTACGGAGCCCCGCACCTCTCACCTCGACCTCGACCTGAGCAGTCTGCTCGAAGCTGATGCCAAACAGCTCGGCCAGCAAGTGTCGTCGCTCCTCGCTGTTGACGCCGGGCGCCACCTCTGCACCGTCGTCGTCTGATCCACCAATGCCTTGGGGCTTCTGGCCGGAAGGTAGGTCCGCAGGGTCGTGGGTTGACGGCCCCGTCTGGTTGTAGCGTAGGAAGAGGCGTCTCGCTCGCAGCCTCGCCCTTACGAGAGCGGGCTCATTCGCAGCGTACGGCAGGCCCAGTAGCGACTTTTCTGTCTCGCTGAGCGTTGAAAGAAGGTGGCCGTGAGAGGCATCGACCGCCGCGAACCGCGCAGCATTGTTGGACATCTTGAGCAGCGATGGCGGGAAAGGGAAGGAAGAAAGAGGACGTGCGCAGCGTCGGAAGTGACGCTGTTGCCCACACCGTAACGCGACGCGGCGACAAGAGCAGACCAGCAAAGCAGAGATTCAGCAGATCAGAAGCACACATCACAATACGAGCGCTGCACATCGCTGCGCACATCCATCGGCGACAAGACGACGAACCAGCAGATCAAAAGCAGTCGGACGAGCACAGCAGGTGGAGAAAAGGGCATTGCCAGGTAGCGCCGGCTCAATGGCGCTGCGCAGCGGAACGGGACAGGAAGTAGAGCGAAAATGTCGCCGCAAGTGAAGCAGAGAGCGGCCTGTGGTACCTCGGGATGTTCTCGTTCGCGTGCCAGATCAGCGGACGCAGCGCGCAGCGCCCTCAGCACGCGCCTGCCTAGGACGTCGTATCGCGACATAAAATATCAGACTTACCATCATTTCGCTAATGCAGCGGCAACCACGGCTCTCGTTTGCTATGTCAGTACCATGAGGGACCCATTCCCAATCCTGGATCAGAGATCGTGATTCTTGTCGTGACTATTTTCAGTGGCATTGAATCTGAATGTCACCAACTCGACAGGTCCAATTTTTCTCCGTCCCCCGCGCTGTGCACTGCAGCGTCAGCGGCGGCAGCTCGACGGCCGTCTACTTCCTGCTTGAAGCAATCTCAAGTGCTTGAACCTGTCCACAACGCGCTGCTTCGCGTCAAGCCTTCAAAGATGAGCGCTCATGGATCCTAGATAGCTTCAAAGGCAGCATTGACATCACCTGGCGCTGTACCGACCTCTCAAAAGCGCGCGCAGCCAGCATGGTCCAGCGCGGCCGTGAAATGGGCCAGAGAACGAAGTCAGCGGTCTCTTCTTGCAATGAGGCTTTACCGACGCCCATGGAAAGTGCAATACTGCTGCTGTGCCGGCGTCTTTGAGCTCTTCCACGGTTGACAATCATCTGCCGAGCGGTGCTACAGCGGTGCGCATCGCAGCGCCGCACTCAGCTGATGTCGGAATGCCAGGTTCGCCATACGTTAAAGAAGCCTCGCAATGTGAAAGACGGGTGTTTGCAGCGGCGTGCGATGGACGTCCCTGCTGTAGCGCTGTGGTCAGCTGCGCCAGCGCTCGCCGCTTTGTCTGATATTCCGCAGCGTTTCGAGCCTTGATACTGGGGAGGACTGAAGCCCTGCTGCATCGTAGGCTCTGCTGCCTCTCATGCTGTGTTCAGTTGTGTACGGGCTTGCTCGACTGATATCATCGCGGCGAGACGAGTCGAGAAGGTGCCAGTTTATTGACAACAGTCCGCTCGCAGCGCCGCATGACGACGAACTAGCTTGCTTCGCCATGCACAGCGGGACCTGATAGCTATCAACCTTTGCTGGACTGGTTCTTTTGAGGGCCGCGCTGGGCGCAATCTCGCCGCCTTGCTGATCAGAAGCGCTGCGTGATGCCGCGGTGACGGCAAATGTCAATTGATGCTATGAGTCGTAGTCTACAGTGTTCTTTCCGTCGTCTCGTCCGTCGTCTCGTCCGTCGTTCCGCCCGTCGTCCCGTCATCTCAGAGGCATGGCCGCCGCCATCTTGTCGGCCTGCCCTGCTACGCCGTCTGCCACCGCCTGCGCTGCCCCTGTGACCGCTGCCACCCCGCCACTGCTCGCCGTCACAGCCGCCTGCGCAGTGTACTCCTCCCACGACTCAAAGAGATACACAAAGCCAAAGAGCAGGAAAAGCGCGGCGCCACCTAGGGTGATGTGCTTGGGACTGATGCGCGATGCTAGCCATGAGCCGCCCAATACTGCGAGTGCCGTACAGAGCGAGTGTCCAACGACGGTGCCCAGGGCGACGAGTGTGATGTTCTGTCGCGCGAGTAGAGAGCTGGTCAGCCACAATCGAATCTCCTCCCAGCTTGCCGGCGAGCTTCTCTCTGCTCACATGAGCTGCCGCGAGGGCAATCGTTGCAATTTGGCTACGGTCGCCCCACTCGCCGAGGAAGGTGAGAACAAACGCCTGCGCGAAGACGGGCGAGAAGCAGAGCCCGCAGAGGTTGCGCGTCCCTTCCTTGAGCGACGAGACAAACGACGTCGAAGCCGCTGCTGCCTTGCCGTTGATGCTGTCCCTCCTCTTGGCAGGTCGCCCGTTACCATTGGGCGCGGTCGCAGCAGGGTAGAGATTGATGCGCGGGTAAGTCGTCCCTTCCTCCAAGCTCTGCTGCTGCCTATCTTCCAACTCGTGATGCTCCTCCTCTTCCTCTTCAATCTCTCGTTTGGCCTCCTCCCACTCCTCGCCCATCTCCTCGCCGCTCATCTCCTTGCCTTCTTTCCACATCTTGGCCCCAAAGACAAAGAAGAGCAGCGAGGCAAGAAAGGTGGTGAGGCTCTTTGGGAGGAGTGAGGGAAAGGCTGCGCCGAGGAATGAGCTGAGGACTGACATGACGACGAGGGAGGCGAATGCGCCGCCGAAGACGATGAGGCGCGAGTGGCGCATTGCGAGGATGGCTGCGATGAGGAACGTCTTGTCGCCAATCTCAGAGAACTGCGGGCGCGGGCGCAGTTGTGGAAGTGGACGCAGGCGTAGCGGTAAAGAGGCTGTGTGAGCTTGGCAAGGAAGTGGCATCGGTGTGCTGCCGTCGCACTCACGACGATCATGCTGAAGCTGCTCCACAAGGCCCTTGGATCTCTCGCCGACGTCTCAATGAAGGCTGCGACGAAGGGCAGCATGCTGTTGGCCGCCTGGTTCGAGAGTGCACCTCCATCTCCCACCTCGGCGATGCCTGCGACCGACCCAGTAGCCATATGATGAAGAATGAAGCAGGAAGAGTGAGGAGGGGAGCCAAGTGTTGTTTCGCAGATGAACAGGCCAATTGATTCAAGTCGGGAGCTGCATCTGCAAGTCGGAGTCGCGTGGCCAAGGGATCAAGACCCGCATTCCGCACCTCGTCTCCTCGCTTTCTTTGCCAACCTTAACATACCCTGACCCGTACTGCCTGCTCGCTCGCATCCTTGCCGACTTGCAACATGACGGGCGTGGCAGTTGCCCTAGTTGTGGCTACGACGTCCTTCCTGCTGGGTGAGCGCGGTGCGAAGACGACGACGACGACAAATCCATGACTAGTTGCTGACCATCTTAATCTCGCTCTCTGCCAGGGACCCTTTCTATGCACTGGCTTGCGGATCATCTCCTCCTCTGGCAGTCGCCCCTCACGCATGCTTCCGTCGTATCGGCGCATGCTTACTACTCAAACACCCTTATTGTGCCCACGCCATCTACCGTGCCCTTTGCTCGCATTTTGCACACTGGATGGATCATTGGCGCATTCATCGTCTTGGCCAAGCTGGCCAAGGGCAGGAGGGAGAGCAACTGGCTCTTCGATGGAGCGAGCTTGTGTGAGTACGGCGAAACGATTGGCGACGTCGCACCATCTGATTGCCCTCTGGCCCTTGCCACGTCCGCAGTCCTCTATGGCGCATCCATTCTCGTCTACCTCACCCGCATCCTGCCCTCGTTGGGCCTGCTGAGCCCGGCGCAGCTTCCCACTCCACCCCTCGCAGACCCATCGAATCCTTCGGACCCCACCGTCTTGCCCTTGCGAGAGCTTGCAGCATCCAATGCAGTCCTCGCTGCCGCTCTCGTCGGCGTCGTCATCCTGCAATGCGGTCAGTACTACAGCGAGAGGCTCGAGGAGAGAGAGAGGGACGAGGAAATGGAGGCCAGACTGGCGAGGAGAAGGAGGAGGCTGGCAGAGAGCAACAAGGCGGCAGCGGCAGCGACAGCAGTGGCAGGAGGAGAGGCGGGGTCAGAGGCAGCGCAAGGTAGCTCGAGTGGGACATCGAGATGAACGCAGCAGGAAGAGCAGCCATGGCAGGCAGTCAGTCAGGCAGGCAGGCAGGCAGGCATGCAGGCAGGCCAGAGACGGCTCTCAGGCTGGCCTGAGCAAGCTGGGGTGGCAGCGGTGGACAATGGATCGCAGCAGCAAAAGGAGAAGGTGCGGCTCAGTCGACGTTGCGTCTGGCCGCGTCACATGGAAATGTGCTCTCGTTAATTGCAATTCGTTGATATCGCCTCGTCTGTCTTGAGCTCGTGACATCTGAATGGTAGTGTGCCTCACAGTCGGTGCCCGGCTGGCTGCTGTCTTCGCCCGCCTGTGCGTCGTCTCGAGTGGAGCAGCGGCGGGTCGACGCCAAGCGGACGGGCGGCAGGGCGGAGCGGACCAGCGCCGCCCTCCGACGACCAAGAGGCTAGGCGATGATGCGGTGCAGCCAACGAATGCATCCTCCTTCTCCATTCGACCGCGATCCCGATCCCTACATCTTCTCCTCCCCTCGTACTAGGGCTACCACGACGCGCCACAACTCACGCTCCTTTTGCGTTATCTCAGCTAGCAGTGTCCCCTGTCTGCATAGTCTCTACCTTGCTTCCTCCCATCGTCGCCTAGTCGGCTTGCCCATTCGTCCTCACCATGAAGGTCAGTTACTCCAAAGAGACTTACACTCTCTGCCTTCTCGCTCCTCCCGGCCTCTCGTCCATACTCACGACTTCCTCCGTCTTCCTTTCACGCGGCAGGGAATCGCCAAATTTGCCAAGCGCACGCCGCACATGCTCACCACCAGGGTGGGCATGGCAACCAAGTCGCACGACGCCGCTTTTGACGAGCTCAATCGACGCTTCACGGCCATCGAGCAGAATGCCCAGAAGCTCAGCAAGGACTGCGCGACCTTCCGTGATGCCGTCAAGAGTGAGCAAGATCAGAGTCTCGCACATTTCTTCGTGGTGCTGATAATCATTTTTGCACTCGCCTCGCCCAGACATGCTCCTCAGCGGCGCCTCATTCGGCAGCGCCTTCGCGATCCTCTTCAACCCAATAGGCACTGAAACCGACCTCGACCGCCGTCATCCATCCGCAGCCACGACTGTCTCTAACATCGTCCACTATCAGCAGATGATGGACGAGCTGCGCGAGATCCTCACCCCCGAAATCGACCTCATCGAGTCCAGAGTCGTAGCTCCGCTCACCGAGTTTGAGCAGTGCCTCAAGGCGATCCGCAAGAACATTACGAAGCGAGACCATAAGCTCGTAGATTTCGATCGCCTCAACAACTCCTTCACCAAACTCAAGGAGAAGAAGGAAAAGACGCTCAAGGACGAGCAGAACTTGTTCAAGCTTGAGCAGGAGTTTGACGCAGCGAGCGCTGATTATGAGTATTACAACAACGCCATGAAGGAGGAGCTGCCCATCTTCTTTGAGAAGGTCAAGGGCCTCATGAGCCCACTCTTCCATTCCTTCTACTACATGCAGTGCGTAGCGCCCACGCGCATTCATTCTGCAAAAAGTCGTTCTCGCTGACCTCTCATACTGGCCCCCTTGCCTGACGTGCGCAGGCTCAACGTCTTCTACTTGACCCTCGACAAGGTTCAAACCTTTGCCGATGGCAAGTACGACCTAACGGACACTTCTCCAGCCGCCGTCGAGCAGCGCTACGCCGACATGTTGACCGATGCGGCCGAGAAGCTTGAAGAGCTCTCGATTCGCAAGCCAGCGACAGCCAGTGCCAGAGTGTTGAGCACCTCAGGGAGGGGGGGTCTAGTATCAGGCTCGCCATCTGCGTCGTCATCGCGGGCGGGAGGCCTGGCAGCTGGCGCCCCAAGCAAGGGCGGCCTCGGTCGCAGCGGCAGCTCCGCGAGCAGCATGACCTCCCCACCCCCGTACGGGTCATCATCATCATCAGCATCAGCAGCGGGTCGGAAAGCTCCACCGCCGCCTCCGCCGACGAAGCCTAAGCCAGGAGCAGCGGCGGCAAAGACGTACGTCGTGGCCCTCTACGACTACGCGGCTCAGGCAGAGGGAGATTTGTCATTGCGGGCTGGCGAGAGAATTGAAGTCGTCGAGAGGACGGCTTCGACAGAGGATTGGTGGACCGGCATCGGTGAGAGCGGAGCGAGGGGAGTGTTTCCGGGTAATTATGTGAGGGAGGATTGAGGGGGCTCAGGAGAGGGAAAGGGCTCACGTTGAGGTCCTACCCGCGTTGGCAGACGTTACAGCACATCATGCGCAGGCAGACGAGTACCAGTACCGAGAATGCAGATGCAACGTCTATCTCTTTCTTCACCTCCCGCTTTGACTTCACTTGGCCTTTGCCGCCGTCGTCTCCTTCGTATCCTTGACCTCTGTATCTTCCTCTTGCGGCAAAGCCCCACTGCCCACACCCAGCCTCGCAGCCAAGATCTTACCTCCAACATTCCTCAAATTCTCGGTCGCCCTCTCGACGCCTTGCTCCTGCGCCTTCTCATACGCCTTTGCGCTCTCCTCTAATCTCTCACAGGCCTCGAGCACGGCACCTAGGTTGAACCATGACTCGCCATCCGTCGGGCTGAGCTGCACGGCCGACTGTAAGTGACTGACGGCCAGATCTGGCCTTGGTGGTTGGGAGAGGATATAGCAAGAGGCGAGATTGGTGTGAGCGTCAGCATCACCTAGGTCGGTGAACTCTTTGGCTTCCTCGGTGGAGGACTCGGCGTCGCTGTCCGCAGACTTGAGGCGATTCTGCTCCTTGGAGAGGGCGAGGGACGCCTCGAAGGACTTGATAGCGGCGGGTAAGTCTTCCAGGCGGAAGTAGACGACACCGAGATTGAAGTGAGCGGTGGAAGAGGGGTGAATGGTCAAGCTGTAAGGTCAAAAGCAGAGTGAGAGAGGGTAGTGAGTACCACGGATAGAGAAGGTGGAGTGCGGGAGCGCTGGAGCTGCTGCTGCTCACCTCCTAGCGTAGGCTTCCTTTGCTGCCTCCCAGTCACCCGCCTCCAGTCTTGACGTTCCTTCATCGAGGGCTTTCTGAGCCTCCTCTTCAGCCGGGTTGGCCAGGGAAGAATTGGGCGTCGTTGACTGAGCATATATCGAGGGAGAGGTGTGGACTGGGCGAGCTAATGACGTCGGAGTAGGTAGGTGATGGGGCATGATCAATGACGTAGAGGCCACAGCGCGGGCATTAGCCGCCTTGATGGCATGCCTGGAAGTACCTGCGACGGCGAAACTTCTCCGTACTAATTGGTGCATCATCTTGAGGTCGTGATGGGAAGATGTCAAAGGCTCCTCCGGCTTCCCCGGCCGCGTTCCGTCGTTGGCGAGAGATTTCCATCTTAGACTGCTGCATCGGCGCGCTTTGCTCGTCGTTGCCTGACTGCGACTGACTGCGACTGACTGCGACTGACTCCACCCGCCGCTTCTTGAAGCTTTTCCACTCCTTCGCGCTCTCACATGGTCACGATCCGAGGGACCACTTCGACATGGCAACGCCGCACCTGAATCCTTCGTCAGATCTCGTCCAGCTCCTGTCATCTCTAGGCCTCAGCACCGAGCAGGATAATGGTCAGGCAGCTGCTCAGCCTCTAGGGCCAGACCCACTAGTAGTGGCAAGAGGTCGCCTCACTAAGCTAAAGGCAGACATCGATGCCCTTGCGCCTCTAGTCAAGGGCCTCGTCGATGATCAAGTCAGCCCAGATTGCCAGATTGCCCTCCGCCTTGATCCTCCCGTAACGTCATCATCCCACTCTGAGTCGCCGCCCTTTCTTCGTCTATCTCCGGGACAAACATGGCAGTCAATAGCAGCAACAGCAGCAGCAGCAGCAGCAATGCCATCTCCCAGACCAGCGTCGTATATGCCCTTTGAAACGACGGCACAGGCCGTATCGTACCTTCAAAACCTCCTGGCCCGCCTCACTCAGCACTTCGAGTCGCTGCGGTCCACTCTCGTCGCAGAGGCGCAAGAGAGGATCAAGCAGACCTTGGCTGCGGCATCAAAGGACCCAGCCGCTGCTTTGATGGGGGCTTCGTCAGATCGACAAATCGTAGACGAGGATGGGAGGATACTCAATGAAGAAGGCTTGCCCTTCGTCGATCCCATGGAAACAATTCAAGAGACACCTTCCAGCACCATTTCAGCCCAAAGTCAGCTGGCTGCCGTCGAGGCTTTCAAGCCGCAGAATGCACTTGAGGGCGAGGACAGAAAGAAGTGGATCGACAGCGTCTTTAGTCGATTCGAAGGAATGACCGAGGACCAAGAGGACGAAGAGGGAGAGGCCCGAGAGACAGCCAGCGAACAGACTGCGGCGCCGCATCAAGAGGCACAGCGTACGCGCTCACCAACACCGAAGCCTTCTCAGTCAAAACCGCTCAAGTCTGTGCTCAAAGCAAGCCCTGTCCCGCCTTTGACGACGTCGTCCAAATTCGGCCACCAAGGCATCAGACGAGGCTTCCTCAACATGAATCCATCTAGCCCTGCAGCCGCCTCGTCCTCCGACCCCCTCGACAAGCGCTTCGACGAAGGATCGCCGACTCCCATGCCGCGTTCTATGAGCCAGAGCGAGGGTTCAGCGCGCGAGGATGAGGCCAACGTCGAGGCAATGACCCGCAGCATGCAAGGACTTGATAATTACGGGGCACCTGCGGCTCATGCCGCCAAGAGCAAGAAGAAGAGCGTCAGGATCCAAAGTCCAGAGCGAGGTCGCAAGAGAGGGGCGAAAGAAGAAGAGGCAGCACCAGCATCAGCGAGCTTGAAGGCTTTCTCAGCGGCACCTGCCGATCCTGCTACAGCAGCTGCCGATCCAGACGCTGGCGTTGAAGACGAAGCGGCTCGCATTGTTGACTTGCTTGGTCCTGAGATCGTCTCGGGGACCGATCGCGGCGAAGACGCCTTACGGGGGCTAAGAGAGGAGCAGACGCAAGCTGAAGAGATGGCAAGGAAACAGGTTCAGCAGATTCAGAGGAAAAGGCAGCAGCAAGAGGAGAACAAGGCGAAGGGCCCTGCAGTTGGGCTTTCCGTTCTCGAGAGACCTCGTGAGGCAGCAGCGAGCACCAGCGATTCGTCGAGTACGGCCACTGCGCTCAATGCCGCCAAACAAGCCGCTTTCAAGCGCGGCTTCCTCAATCGTCCCCCTCCTTCCTCAAAGACGGCGGCAGCGAACATGCCAAGTCCTCGTCCTCCCGTTGCGACGGGGCCTCGTCAGTCTCTTGGCATGTCTGCCTTGGACCGGTCCCTGATCTCGGACGGACCCCTCGAAGCTGAGCGGGAGTTGCAGGGCCTGCCATCTGCCGTCCCGCACGCCAGGCCTAGCAAAGCGTATCGCGAAAAGCTTGAGAGGAGCAGTCAGGGCCTGAAAGCGCAAGAAGGCAGAGGTCATGGAGGTGCTAGAACGAGGACAGGCCTCGATGGTCAGGTCGTCGTCGGGACGGGCAAGGAGGGGTCTGGTGGCGATGAAAACGCCGAAGGCAAAGGCGTGCGCTTTCAGCTGGACAGCTCTGCCATGGAAGAAGACGATGACGGTGACAAGCAAGAGGAAGACGACTTCGCGGAGCTACTCGAAGGCGACACGGCCGAGCTCGAGCTGGACGAGCACGACGAAGAAGCCTACGCCCGCTCAGCCTACGCTTCAGGTGATCTTATTGATGAAGACGGCGCAGATGACGAAGCGGACGAGGACGGTGCCCATGACTCAGACTGGTCGCTGGACTCGTATGAGCACTACTCTGCATCAGACCTTGCAGACCTTGAGCCCACCTTCTCTGGGCTCGTCTCTGACCTCGAGAACGCCGAGCTTGCTCGTGAGTACGCTTTAGCTCAGGCGAAGCAGATGGCTGAGCGGCAGGAGATGAGCGAAGAGAGAAGGAAGGAGCTCGCTATGGCTATCAGCGGGGAGAGGATGAGAGAGGAGGAGCGAATGGCGCGTGGGGACGATGGTGGAGAGCTGTGGAGAGAAGACGAAATTGATGGGCGCGACTTGGTCTCTTCGATGGGCTTTGAGGACGAGGAGATCAAGAAGCAGCGCAGCGTGGATCCGCCGAATCGGATGAGCAGGTTCAAGGCGTCGAGGATCGTCCAGGCTCTTGGGATGGGAGCGGATGGCGTGGCCAACCAGACGGACTCGAACAGGCCCAGCGCTGGATTCAGGGACCGAGGGACCGAACGTGACCGTCGTGCCGATGAGGCGGGCCACGAGCTGGCTCACCTGCTCGAGGGAGCGACCAATGCTGGACCAGAGCCATCGGCTGGGCCGAGCAGTACGAGCAACCGTCAGCCAAAAGAAGGCGCACCGTCACCGGTCATGATCCTGCCTTCGCTCACGCCTCTGCGCTACCCTCGGTCAGCAACGTCATCGTCGACGCCAGCGCGCTCTAGCCACCTTAGAGAAGGCGATCGCCTGCCCCGTGAAGGGGTCGATCTCGAAGGCGAAACGGACGAGGACGAGAAGGATGACGAGCTCATGAACGTGATGCGGGTGCGCCTCGAAGAGAAGCAGCATCGCGAGGAGCAGAGGGCAAATGCAGCGACAGCCGACCCGTCGGATCAAGCAGCCAAGCGAAATCCGCCTCGACCTCCGCCCCTCCGGTCTCGCTGGAACGGCATTGACGAAGACGACAGGCCAAACAGGAGTGGCGTGGCAATGGCTGCTCCTCCCAGCATTGGAGGGCGGAGTGGCAGCTCCCTGGCAAAGAAGCGTGAGCTGCCCGTCTCCTCTGGAGGCAGTGGCACAGACCTTGAGCCACAGGCGCCACCATCTCTCATGCCCGCAGCGCCCGCAGCACCGCAGAATGCTGCTTCAGCGCCGAAGATGTCGAGGTTCAAGGCAGCTCGAATGGCAGCGGCTGCAGCTGATCAGTAGGCGTGAGAAGGCGCGATGTCATGATAATGTGATATTGGCTTTCCTTCGGCGAAGCCCTTTTGCATGCTGTCTTGCATCCCTGTGTCCCTTCTGCCTCATACCCCTCTAGCCACTCTCATTAACAGATCTGTCCTCCTCCTCGAGTCTGCAAATGTCGCCCTGATGAGCCCCTTCGCCTCCTCGCGACTGACGTACCATGGCGAGCCGCCACCACCGGCCGTCGCCTCGAGGTCGGGAGACGCAAGTGCTCCACCTTCGAAGAGCAGGTACTCGACGTCGGCGAGAGACCCAATAAGCATCTCGGGCAGGTAGCCCGTGAGCTTGAGATGCGAAGGCACGTACGTGGCCAGACGATGGCCGGCCGCTTTTTGCTCCTCTTCCTCCTCGTCGACACCTTGCACCTGGTGGCTGGCATCACGACTCGTCTTTGTGAACCATCCCGCTACCTTGTCATCCCCAATAGACCTGATAAGCTCGGCCAACCTCTCGCCCTCCTTCTCACCGACATCATCCAGCGCCAACACATCAGCGTACACCTTCTTGACCACCGCGCCCTCCCACAACGCCCCCACAGCTGTCCATCTTTGCGAGTCACCGAGTGTGCCTCTCCAGCTGCGGTCCAGGCTCGTGACAGTGGCCAAAGCCTGAGAGAGCGTCCGCGAGCAAGAGACGAAGCGCTCGTCGTTGTATACTGAGAGGAAGGAGTCGCATCCTGTTGCGATGAGGTTGGCAAGATGAGAGGCATGCCCTGAGAGGTGTGCTGTGAGGTAGCGCGTGGCTAGTAGGGACGTGCGCTGCGCCGCCGTTGTGATACGCTTGCTGAGAGCTCCGGAGGAATCGGCGACGACGTCTGGGAGCTCTTTGTTGACTCGTGACTCCAGCGCTATCATTTGGCGAGAGAGGAAGCGACAGTCATTTACGAACTGCATGCTCAAGGCTGGGACTTGCTGTAGAGCTGCAGCTGTCTCGGGCGTAAACAGCGCGAGATGAAGATCGAAGATGTCGGCGAGCGCAGGGTCTAGGAGCGAGGCTGGCTGAATTTCGACAGCGACTCCGTTGCTGTGCGCGCTGCGAAGAGCTACCGCCTGATCGATGAGAGAATGAGCCAGATTGACGAGCTGACGCGAGCGCAAGGATATGCGACAGGTCTCCTGATGCGGTCCTTTAGGTGCTTCGAACGTTTGGGCTTCCTTGGCTGCTGCAGCAGGCTGAGGTACGGCATGCTGAGGCTGAGGATCGGGCAACTGCGTGGTGGCTACTGCACCTGCTACGCCAGCCGCAAGCGCTCCAGCCCCCGCTGCTGCTCCTGCTTGAGTAGAGCCGCGCGACGTCGCTCTTGCAAGCTCGGAGGCGGTTGCGGGGGGTGGAGCTGGGCGGATTGCTGAGCTTTGGCGAGCTCCAAGCAGAGGAGAGGCATTGCTGACGCGTCCTATGACTGCCGATTGGCTCTGAACAGCGGCTGGTGGCGATGCTGCTGAAGCTGCGGAGGAAGGCGTTGCAGCGGGAGCAGTGCCGTCGGCTTCTTCATCCCATGCCCATCCGCTCACGTCGTCAGCCGGCTGCGCCGGGGCTTGCGCTGTAGTAGAAGGCGCTTCTTGCTCGGCGATGTCATTTACTTGCGTCTCAAGCTTCGCTACCCTCTCAGTTGCCAGAACTTGCAGTGCCTCTTTCGTCAGGGGGTGCGAATCACCCATCGGGACGACTGGCGCCGTCCCTGCTGCTGGCATGGGGGCTGAGTCCGAAAGACTAGCCCAGGGATCGCCATACTCTTGGCCAGCATCGCTCTGCGCTTCACTTGAGTTGTTGACCGCCTGAAGCAGCGAAGCAGGCGGGCGTGGAGGCAGAGCGGTCCCTGCCCTCCCTCTCGAAGCGAACTGATCTCCTTCATCTTCAGCTTGCTGCTTCTCCGCGCTTTGACTTGAAAAGCCCAACTCTCCTTCATGCTCATCACCATCGTCGAAGCCCCAGCCGCTCGCCCCGTCATCCTCATCCGCTCTCTGCAGCCCAGGAGATGGAGGCAATGCCATGTCAGATGCTGCGCCTAAATCGGACACGACGGAGGGCGGCCCGGTGCGCGGCGCTGAAGACGACTCTGTCCATGATGAGAGACTGCCCTGCCTGTTCGGCTGAAGATTGTAAGGGACCGCAGAGCGGATGGGAAAGGGTATCGCAGCTGCCGACTCGTCATCGTCCACCTCGCTACTTGTGCTGCTATAGTTCGCGAGTGTCGGCGTGCGCGGTCGCGAGGCAGAGGAATCTTCGAATTCGAGCGTGAAGCCGGGATCAGCGCGCTCTCTTGAAGGAGTAGGAGGGAGGGATGCGATGGATGGGGGCCCGCTTGTTGTTGGTGGCGTGGCGGCAGTGTCAATCAGGTGGGATGGAAGAGGAGCCGTTGCTCCACCTCTCCTATCGTCAAGATCCGTCAGAGCGATCGGAGGCGCAGCCTGGCTGGCTGTCGAAACGGACTGAGCTGACTCGACGGGGAAAGGCTCTGCTGTCGTGCTCTCCTCGATAGCTCCCACGTCAGACGAGGGAGGCATGCACAGACTGCTACCCGACGAGAGAGTCGCTCGGCCTTCCGTCTTGGGTGTAGCCGGTAGCGAGGTATCCGATTCAGCCCCCTCGCTCGTCGGCAAGCTCTCAGGCAGCGCCGATTCGATAGGGAAGGGTTGGCGCCGGGAGTTGTCACTGCCGGCGACAGACACGTCGTCGGCTAGGATGGCTGACTCCAAGGCTGATTCGCCTTCTTCGGGCTCCCGAACTGTCGGCACGCCAGCGATGGTGCTCCTGGCGCTGTCCGAGCGAGAAGAGCCGGGAGCGATGGCGGAGACGGATGAAACTACGGATGGCGGGCGGCTGACACCGAGAGGAGCGGGTCGAGCGGATGCGGCCGGTGGCGCGGAGACCTGGGCTTCTTCGTCGTGGCTCTCCTCTGCCGCAGCGGTTTCGAGATTCTTTTCGGTGAGTGGAGCTTCCTCTTGGGCGCGTGCCCCGTCTTGTAGTGCAGGCTCCTCAACGCGGGCTTGAGAGGGCTCTACAGGATGAATCAGGGTTGAGGTAGGTGGTGCACTTTCGGCCTCGAATGCCTCATTCCCAGCAGGGACGTTTGCGGTGCCCGCTACCGGCAAAAGTCGACTTGCTCGCTTCGCAACCTTCTCCTCGAGGGACAAGCCCCAGGCATCTTCGTCAAAGTCGTCCTCTTCTACCTTGGAGCTCTCGCCGGCGGCGCCCGTGTTGGTCTGAGCGGTCGCTGAAGGCTCGTACAGGCTCTGAAGCGTAGGATGATTACCCAACAGCATCATGCTTGCCCGCTTTGCCTTCTCTTCCTCCGAAAGACCCCAGGCATCCTCGTCAACGTCAATAGGGTCGGAGATGTTGGGTAGTGGTAATGCTAACCTCGTTCCGTCATTAGTGCCTGGTGGTCCTTCTGTAGACCAGGCATCCTCGTTGCCCGTGTCGCTTTGAGCAGGCACTACGGCCACCGGTTGCGGTGCTGTATTAACTGGCAGTGACGAGTCGGGAATCGGCATTTGAGAGTGGTCAATAAGCATCGGCCTTGACGCCTCGTCTGCGAACCAGGCGTCCTCGTCATCGAGCTCGGCCTCCTGTAGGGGTGCTCGACTAGTGTAGGCGATGACTGGAGAGGTCGATGGCGCCGCTGAGGTTGAGGACAGCGTGGAACGCCGTTCAGCAGCTCGTGGCGGCGGCGGTGACGCAGCAGGCTCCTCTTCCGCAAACCAAGCATCCTCTTCATCGCCCAATGGTGGTGGCGGCGGCGGCAAGCTCGATGATACTGTTCGGGCCTGTTGTGCTGCAATCGGCGCAGCAGCCTCTGGCGCATCATCCTCGTCACCAAAGCCCCAAGCGTCATCCTGATCTCCCTCAGGCAAAGGTCCGCTGCCCATCTGATCTTGAGGCTTGACAACACGCACACCGCCAAGAGCAGAGCGACCTCCGGCTCGCTTTCTTGCCGCCGGCGCTGCTGTCCTTATTTCCGGGCCTGATGAAGCTGTTGACCGTTGAGATGCCGATGAGGCGGAGCGATTGAGGACAGAAGGTGCTATGCCAGCCTTGGCAGGATGTCTGTACGTCTCTGGATCATCGCGCCCATCATCGTCACCCCACTGCCACTCATCTCCCCCGCCGACGCCAACCCCATTGGTGTCCTTCTGAGTAGTGAGCGTCCCCCGAATCTCATGATCTTCGTCCACAAGTCGCTCATTGCCCATGCCCGTCATCTGCTGCGCAAGCGGTTGGGCCTCCTCGCTTGCGATCTCAATCTCCTCTGCCTGCCAGCCTTTTTCATCCTTGAGCGACAGCGTCGTACAGATGCGTCGTGCCTCGTCGCGCGCTTCGTTGGCCACCTTAGAGACGTACTGACGGCCAACGTCTTGCGCGAAAGCCATGATGCGCGAAGGTTGACCGAGGTGATTGTCCTCTGGCGAATGGTCAGAAGGACCGGCCCCGTCAGGGGTGAGGAGCAGTCCAGAGGAGGCAAGGGAGGAGCACAAGGAGAGCGCGAGGGAACGAGATTGTTCGAGGCGAGCGGATATGGTCTCGACGGGGTCATACCGTGAGGGAAGGGTAGCTCGCAGATTTGTTAGGATCGGTTGGACCAGCCTGGGGAGCAGCGCACGGGCAAAGTCTGATTGCCTAGCCTTGGTTGGGAGGTCGGAGAGTATTTCGCTGCCAATGAAGAGCAACGCCAGCTGAAGAGCTTCGAGACCAGCTGCGGGCGTCGATGAGCCTAAGGGGGCAAATACGAGGGAGATGTGGTCCGAGTCCCCTGCGCCTTGCAATTTTCGCACCGTACAACTTTCATTGAGACACGATTGTATCAGTCGCTCGGCGAGCTGAGCGGCAAGGGTCGGTACCCTGTCCTTTAGCTTTCCTTTGCGCTCGAGGGCTTGCAGAAGGCTAGCGGATCGCAGAGCTTGCGCTGCCGTGGATGAGACTGGTAATGGCAAAAGAGAAGCTGACAATCAGCATCGTCACGACAATGATAATCCTCCGAAGCAACTCACACTTCAGCTCCTTCATGACGATCAATGTCCAACTGGCCGCAGCCTCGCTCGGGATGACCTGCACGCTCCTCTCCCAACCCTCGTCGAGCATCTGATCCGCCTTCTCACGACACTGTCGCAGTCGCCTTTGCAAATCCCAGAACGCCCTCACGCTCTGATCAGCTGACAGCCAGCCATGAGTCAATGGCTCGCAAGCGGCTTCTGCAGCATCGTTTGCCCCTTTATATGCGACATCCTCCAGTCGGCCTTGCGCAATCGTCTCCTCCAATGCCTCAATGGCAAGAAGAGCTCTTTGCATGACCTCCAAGACCTCGATAAGCCTCTCGTGCTGCTGCTTTTCCTGTTTAGCGTCGCGAAACTCCTGTAGCGCATCAATAAGCCCAGCAGACCAAGCGCGTGCCCTCCCCGCTGACTCGACATTGTCCACCTCGTTCTCCAGCTTTCGCAGGCTCTTACGATTCTCCGCTGCTTTCGAGGCGACATTGCGCATCTGCGTCTCTTGACTGCTCAGCTGCTTCGTCAGAGAAGACCGGACATTTGCCCTCTGTGTTGCTATGAGGGAGTGCTGAGCCTCCAGAGGCAGGGTAGTGGAAGAGGATGAGCCGGCATTGATCTGGATGAGGAAGTCGGCGAGTGAAGGCAGAGGGTTGTGTGAAGGGGGAGCGACATCTCCCGGTATCTTGGGAGCAGTCGGCGGCGGCGGCCTTGTTGCTGTCTTCGTAGGCGCCTTCGTTGCCGCCGAAGCCTCCATGCTGTGAGGATTTGTCAAGGGATGGCGAAATGAGAAGGAATTGATCGAGGCACGCCGTCGGCTTGATGTTGGTTGCGACTTCACTGGCACACAGCCAACCAAGAGTGCCAGGGCCGAGTCCGCGCGCGGTCAGACCACCCCGTTTTCGTCGACAGACCAAGCAGCAAACGACCTATGGCTCAGCAGCCCTCAGACTGCTTCCAAGTAGAGTAGAGTAGTCAAGCAATCAGTGAATATATTGATGTAATACAAGTCGGTTCAAGAGGAAAAGGAGTCGTGGACGTCGCTAGAGGAGCGGCAGGCATATATACCCTCCGATGGAGTAGCGGCGCGTTGACACTGAGTGATGTGAGTTGAGGTGGTGCTGATGATGATGATGGTGATACGACAAGTGAAACCCCGTGAACAGTCATACAGCCAAAGTCCTACATGTGCAGTCTAGGGAGGAATCTCGTTCGGTGCGAGCTCGAAATACGGGTGCTTGAGAGCCTCGGACACCTTGATGCGCTTAGCCGGGTCGAACTCGAGCAGACGGCGTAGCAGGTGGAGGAAGCGCTCATTGTGCTTCTTCCACGTCGTTGCCTTGCTAAGCAGGTCGGGGAGCTTGCGCATGCCCGAGACGTACTTCTTGCTCGCTTTGGGTGTCTCGTTGTTGGGGAAGTCAAGGCGACCATTACGGAAGTATCTGGGAGGAAAGGTTGTGGGAGCGAGCGTAAGCGTTTCGATCCTCTGCCACGACGCAATGTCTCAGCTGCTACTCACTCTGCTTTGAACGTCTCTGCCTTGCGCCTGAACGAGTCTGGCATCGGCCCAAGCACTTGCTCCATCATGGCCAAGTGCTCCAGATTGTCGTGCGTCTGGAACAAGGCCTCACCGGTGTAGAATTCGATGAGAATGCAGCCAACCGACCAAGCGTCGCAAGGGAATGACCAACCCATGTTGAGGATGATCTCTGGAGCACGGTAGTGTCGAGTCGAGACGACCTGCGAGTGGTACTCGTCGTTGAACGTCGCACTGCCAAAGTCGATCAAGCGGATGTCCGTGTCCTTGAGCACCTTTCTTCTCCTCGCATTGGCTCGCCGTGACACCGGCTGATAGTCGTACTCAGAGTTGACGAGTAAGATGTTTTCCGGCTTCAGATCAGTGTGGACCAGGTTGAGGCGATGCAAGAATGCGACGCTCTTGAGAAGCTGCTGCCCGAAGCTCCAAATATGAGCAGGCGGGAACGGGTTGAACTGGTTGTCCTTGAGAAAGTCGAACACAGACTTGCCCAGCAGTTCAGAGACGATGCATACGTGGTTGCGGTAGGAAAAGGTGTCGAGAAGGTGGATACACTTGTTCTCGTTGGCTGGGTCGTTCTCGCTGAGAGTGCGCAGTACCCTGATCTCAATCTGACTGGCATCCCGATATTTCTGGATAGCCCTAATGACCTTGATGGCGACGTAGCGTCTTTGTAGCCGATCAAAGCACTCTACAACTTTGCCGAACGTACCTTGACCTAGCTGAGAGAGGATCTTGTAGCGATGTTCTCCCCCGCGAGGGTCACTGATCCAGTCACCTTCTCGAACGATGAAGTGGCCGTCCTTATCATCGATGGGCAATGGAGCTGCTGGCGGTGGCTGCTGTTGAAGAGCACGGTCGTACATCTGGGTTGGAGCGAAACAGAAGAGAGCATCAGTCATCAAGACGCCAGATCGCGGAAAATTTCGCGTACAGCTACTCACCAGACGCCTCGAAGCTTGATCTGCTGAGTCCAGAATCTGTTGCCTGTTGGCTGTTGATGCGTGGCCATTGGCAACGGGTGGCATGAGCGACGCGCCGCCTGAAGGGTAGCCGCCGCGATAGTTGGCCGTTGACGACGAGCTTGGGTATCCTGCGAGTGGTTGCTGTTGATGGTAGCTCCAGTCTCCAACGGCGCCGCTTGGAACAGTCTGAGGGTAACCTTGAGCCGCCTGTCGCTCTTGCTGAGCCCGCATAGCCTGCTCGTATTGCTGCGAGATCGAATTGGGGGCCATCTGCGCCGCATCCCTCTCCCTCTGCTGTTTCATCGCCCTCTCGTACTGCATCGAGATGGAGCTCTGGGCCAGATTGCCGTGCTGCGCCCGCATGGCATCCTGGTACTGCTTTGAGATGGAGCTCTGAGCGAGCGGCTCCGCCTCATCTTTTCGCCTCTTCTTGGCCGCATCGTACGAAGAGGTGGAAGACGTAGCTTGCGGAGGTGGCTGTGGCGGCGGGGATGCTTGAGCCTTGCGCTTGCCCTTCGTGCCTACGCCTTGTGCTGCGTGATTGGTGCTATTTCCGTTGAGCCTCGCCAGGCTGGCGGCCCCACTGCCTTCTTTGTGGCCATTGGAGAGGTCGTCGGCGAGTGGTCTGGCGGGAGGAGCCTCGTCGTCATCGTCTTCGTCCAGAAGGAAGACCTTTTGCACCTGAGAGCGGGAGGACGTGTGAGTACGTGCAGGGACGCGTTGCGGCTGTCGTTTCGTTGGGCCAGAGCGAGGGCGACGAGTAGCAGAATGACGACGAGGAGGCTTGGGGACAGGAGGTTCGAGGGCTGGCAAACCAGAAGCCTTGCCAGCGCCAGCAGCAGCTCCAACTTGAGCAACCTGACACAACGAGACGAGGCGAACGGGAGACGAGGTCATCGTCAACCACCTACCCGGGGTCGCGCCAGCGGCTACGGCATTGAAGGGGAGCAGAGCGGCAAACGACGTTGTTCCCCACCATTTGCTCCCATCCTCGCGCGCTTCGCAGCTTGCCCTTCGCAGCTCACATCACGCGGCTCGCGAATGGCGCTGCCGCGTTGCTGCTCACATGCTCTCGATGGTCCACACTGCATACAAGCTCGCGCGCTGATTTACCGGTATCGACTAGTCTGTGATGCTTACCTTTCCTCCGATCATTTCGTCTACGCTCCTGAGATTTCTCGCGCTTCTCCTGAGACCCGACGCGGTGGAGGTGGATCCCATCATCGACGTCGTCGAGGTGTTGCCTAAGCCTGCTGTCGATGACGAGTATGTGCTAGTATCTCTGCCATTGTGAGAGCCAACGGGTTGGGCTGATGTGGATGCCTCAGGTGCATTGAAAGAGTCATTGGTGAGGTCGCCTGTCGCCGTCGTCGTCGTCGTTGTCGCTGTGCCGCCATTGGTGCGTCGGCGCTTGGCTGCCGCTGTCGTGCGCGACGACATGGTAGCGGCGGTCAAGAGTGGCTCTGAAGAGCGAGAGAGGTAGACCCTCTAGATGATGGTGATGAAGGAGATGAGCGAGAGAAAGAGGAAGCCTCTCTCGAGTGAGATGGTAAGGCAGAGAGTCAAGTGGGTCAGTGGGGACCAATTGTGCGCGACGGCGACGACGACGTGCGCCAGGGCGGGCAGCCAGAGACAGCCTCGTCCACCTCCGCTTATCCTCAGCCCACGCGGCCACGCGCAGCACGACGAGGTCAGGACCCCCAGGACCCGCCGCCGCCGCCTCGGCCGCCCCGGCACCAATTCGGTGAGCTCACGACGTAGCTAGCTCCAGCAATGGCAAACAAAGAGGAGCAGTGCATACAAAGGGCATAAAGGGGGACGGTACAAAGCGACGAAGAAGGCGAGGCTGCCATATCGCAGCGAAAATGGCAGCATCGGGAGAATGACCCTTGAGAGACCGGAGCGGGCGAAGCTAAGCTAGTCGGGCAAGCGCTCACAGTAACACCATGGTCTAGCCAAGGCATCAGCAGCATAGACCAGTAGTGATTACCTAGTGTCACACTCAATGACCCTCGTGTTCCCCGATTGTGTGACCATTGACCTGTTTCATAGCCCCCTCGAGGAGCTTGTTGAAGGTCGCCTCGACGATGGTCTGCAGAGGCAAGTCAGTCAACCAGGCGGACAGGACAGGCAGACTGAGTTGGCGCGCGGTCAACGACGTCGACGGGTCGACTTCGCCCTCAGTCCGCCATCGACGTTGTCTGCCTTTCAACTTGTAGCCATCACTCCTGACTCGTCACTCAGTATTCGGCCATGATGAGATCGAGGGCGCTACAACCACGATCTCTGTTTCGCATTGCGGGAGGAGCAGCAGCAGCAGCGCCGGCAACCGTTGCCGGTTCCTCTCCATCGTCGTCAAGGGCCGCCCAACCGCCGACGACTCATCGTCGATCGAGCAGCACCAGCGCAGCATCCCCTTCTACCGCTACTCGCTCACGACATCGCTCCCGATCAGCAACGTTGCGTCGATCTAGCCTCTCCCACACAAATTCGCCATCGTCATCATCCAAGTCAGCTCGACAGGCCCTCAAGTTCTCAGGCCTCTCCCTCCACGATGCAGTCGTCCCTGTTCGCCCGCCACCTCACTCTCAGATCTCCGTCGGCCTTCAGGCCTTCTTTTCCCAAGGCAGGCCTCTCCTGGAGCACAACAACATCTTCGACAAATCACACGCATTCGGTGGATCGACCGACGCCTCGCACTTTGATGCAGCATCCACGATGGCCGCCAATGCCAATGCAATGGTCGTCGTCCTACCCGAGAGTCCTGACAACAAGATGGCCGCCGGCAGGAGCATTGATGCAGAGATCAAGCGCAAGGCTACCGCCCTCGTCGAGAGGATGATGGAGATGCGCGAAAAACTCGAAGCGGCTTCACCCGAAGCGAGGGGAGCCATGTTCAAGGACATGACTGGAGGCGCATCCCTGACTCCCGTTGACGCAAACGCAGACATGACCGCAGAGCAGAAGCTCCTCTCCAGTCTCCTGGCCTCACCATCAAAGGACGACAATAGCTCATCCCGCGTCAAGTTTCTCAGCTTCTCCCTTCATCTTCCACCTCTGCGTTCCATATCTTCCTCGTCCTTCGACAGCATCCTCTCACCATCAGCAGGAAAGCCAAAGGCAAAGACACCCCTCTCATTGCACGTCTCCATTGCACAAGAGCAAGCATGGCAAGCAGAGAAGGCTCGTGCCGTTTCGTCTGCTCTGGAGAGAGGAGAGGACACGACTGTCGCGGAGTCCCTTGGCCCTGAGGCAGACCTCGTCGTCGTCGGAGAGCCAGAGGGAGCTCGCGCCGAATGGGGTCGAGGTGTTGCCTCGTACCTTGCTAGGTTCGGCAACGCGTACCAAGCCCCACCAGCGCCTGTGGCTTCTGAAGCGGCAGCAAATGTCAAGGGCCTCGACGATGTAACCAGCTACCAAGTGCGCAGCGACGAGCGCTCATCCCTCGAGGAGGAGGAGGACCTCGACGTCGAAGCTTTAGAAGCCTCATCACCAGCTTCGTCACCTGTCTGGCCCCTTTCACACGGCTCGCTCGAAGACGTCAACCTCTGGTTGGGCCATGCCCTCGTTCAGGATCAGACGCGCGCCGCCCTCGAATGGACCCGCGTTCTTGCCCAGATGGACGCGAGCGTCAATGGAGGCCGTACGGCTCGCCTCCCCTCTATGCGCGAGGGCCTGATGAATTTGAGATCCTTGCGCGCTTTCCCGGCCGGGAGCGAAGTTAGAAGTCGCGGTCTCGAAACCATCGCTGTCCGACCGACGCAGAATATGACCATTGAGGATACGAAGACGGTTGGGGAGCAAGGAGAGGATGTCGTGGTGCAGATGGACAGTACGAGGAGGAAGAGGCTCAAGAAGATGAACAAAATGAAGTACAAGAAGTTGAGGAAGAGGCAGAGGGCTGAGAGGCAGAGGCTGAAGAAGTAGTAAGGCGAGGGAATGGAGGAGATATACATGCTGGAGGTGGGGATTGATGATCAATCAACTATCTTACTGAGAGCTTCGCCGTCTGGTGTGTGTGCATGCGCATGTGCGAGCGCGTGTCCCCGCGTGTGCGTACGTCGCCGAGACAGGCTGCGGTGATGATGATGATGACGATGACCACGAGATGATGTGATGTAGATTCAAAGATACAAGTACAAGGCATCACTTCGCTTGGCGCTCGTCGAAGTGAGCCTCCCTTTATAACCTGCCCTTCTAGCTCTGCTCCCTCTTGGCCCGCTTGACGGAGGCCTCGTCCTCATCATCTTCCTCTTCCTCTTCTTGCCCATCCTCGTCTTCCTCTTTCTTGGCAGCAGGGGCAGCCCTCTTCCTAGGCCCGGTGGTATTGGATGCCCTCCTGCCGCCACCTGCTCCTGATCCTTGCCCCTCGACTGGGTCTGGTACTTTATCGACGATGTCCTTGAGGAAGTCGAGCGTCTCGTTGTCGTGTACGGCGCGCTTGAGGTGATGAGGCGTGACTTTGCGCGCCCCCTTTGCCTGAGTCTGAGCGACGGTTGAGGAGACGACGTCGGCGAGGAAGAGCTCGAGGGCTTTGGCTGCAAGAAGGATCGCATGACTGGGTCAATCTCGATGTGCTTTGCTGTGTTAGCGCTCCACTCACAGATGACGACGGGCGTAGCCTGAGCCACCTTGCCCACATCCTCATCCGCCTGCATCATCTTCTTGATTCTAGCCACGGGGAACTTGAGCTGAGGACCGCGAGCAGCACTGCTACTACTAGAAGACGCCTCTGCGGCCGTCGAGGCCTTAGCACGCCTAGGCATCGTTGCAGGCGTGGTGGTTAGGATGGCAATTAAGCCATCATCCGTCGAGAGCGGGACGGGAGTGCAGGTCGTCGTCGCCAGACGCGTGGCGCCCTTTCAGACCAGACCAGCCGGCGGACAGGCAGCTCCACTCACACCCACTTCAAAGGGTCAAGTCAAGGCCCCACACCACCGGTCCACGACCCAATCATCTTGCTACTCGAACCACATCCACACGAGCGGATTGACGGACATGGCAAAGAGTGAGGCGCAGGCGCAAGCACCTCCCCATCCCCTATGCTTACCTCTGTACCCCCTTCCCCGCCATCCCCTCGCAATCCTAGTTCCACGCAATTTCCGCCTCCTTGAGGAGCTCGAAAAGGGCGAAAAGGGTCTTGGCGATGGATCGTGCTCATACGGCCTCGACGATGGGACCGACACCCTCATGTCTAACTGGAACGCTACCATTATCGGGCCTTCACACTCTGTCCACCAGAATAGGATTTACTCGCTCAGCATCCACTGCGGTGAGAGCTACCCAGACCAGCCGCCTACGGTGCGCTTCGTGACGAGGATCAATCTCCCTTGCGTGGGTGGGGATGGAAAGGTTTCCGACAAGTCGTTCCCCGTCTTGGCCAAGTGGAAGAGGGACTACTCGCTCGAGACGATCCTTGTTGAGCTGAGGAGGTGAGTGTATGCCATACGTCAAGAACCTCTGCCGGAGCCTGTCTGCGGGTGGGCTCATCACACAATGGGCGATTGCTCACCAGCCACTTTCATTCTATTCGCCCAGAGACATGGCCTCTGCTGCCAACCGCAAACTCCCTCAGCCAGCAGAGGGAACCACGTACTGATATCCCCGATTCCAACCAAGGAGGGCGCAAGAGAGAGACAGGGCTCGTTTCATAGATGGTGGTGGGTGCCAAGTAGCGTGAGCAGACAAGATGGATTCCGCTGGTGCAGTCACTGCCCGATTGGGCCAAATCGAGCACAAAATTGAACAAGGTTCTACTCTCGTGACACTGCACACTACTACTGCCTTTACGATGGCGTACCGACGTCTGGTTCTGGTTCTGGTGCTGGTGCGGCGCCTCCCTCAACGGCTACTGACGCATGTTGGCTTTCCAGCGCATCGAGAAGCGCAAAGTCCTCCTCGTCGTGATTGAGCGCCTCTTCATCGGCACCAACATGGAGCGTCTCCCCCCTTCCACCCCCGAAGGAAAGCCACAATGCTGCCTCCTCATCTTGGTCGTCCTCTTGCTGATTTGCCTCTCCTGCCCTGCCGTTCGCCTCCTCTCTCTTCTCCTCCCTCCTCTTCATTGCCCACTCTCTCTTCTCCTCACCCCTCGCCTCGCGCCACTCGCACCCTTCTCTGAACTCGCAACCCTTACATCGCCACGAGTGATCTTCGCTCACGCCCGTTGCAGGGCGTCGACCGAGCCAAAAGTCGAGGACTGAGATGAGGTGGTTTGTGAGGTCGGGGGGGGAGTGAGGGAAGTGGGAGATGCCTATCAGCCTGGAGGACTGAGATGTCGATGCTCGAGCTCGATCTGGTGTTGTAGGTCTCAGAGATTCGGTTGGTCGAGCTGGCTGAGCAGGCTGGGCGGCGGTAGTAGCAGGTGCAGGAGAGCCCTCCAGCCCTTTCGTCGTGCTATCAGCCGGCCTCCCCGGACTGTACGCCGCCGCTCTTCTACTCGCCAGCCGACGACTCCTGCGCGCTCCCTGGCTCGGCGGCAAAGATGGCATGGCCACTGTACGAGTCGCGGCAGCAGAGGTCTCCTTCTCTGTGAGTGCCCCCGCCTGCCCCTCAAGGCTCAGCTGTAGCGCCAGACGCAGTTCCGCTTCATCCTCTTCGTCACTGATATGGTAGGCTGGCTCCCGCTTCTCATTCTGCTTCTTAGTCTTGGTGGTGAGGCGCTGCTGCTGCGATTTGTTGCGCGTCCACTTGCCGCGCTTGTCCTGCAGCCGGTAGACGAGGCTCAGCTCGGGATGAAGGACCGCTGCGTGCTCCCTCGTGAGGGCAGAATCTGGTGAGAGGGCCTGTCCGGCATCGCGCTGCGCTGCATTGATGAGCTCGAGCACTGTTGCGTCGACGAGTCGAACTACGTCGCTGAGCGTGGTGAGGCGGGATGCGGCTTTCATAGTGGAAGTTGAGCTGCTGAACGGTGACGAAGCGGACTTGGCGTCGAGGGATAGCTTGGAGAGGTCGACATCCTCAAGAAGCTCGGTCGAGTCGTCGAGGAAGACGTCGCTCAGGCGTCTCTCTGCGTTGAGGTCCAGGGATGCGAAGAGCGCAGCGAAGTCAAGGGCCTGTGCTTCTGGATCGAGGTTCAAGTAGTTGTCATCTTCGGGCATGACAGCAGATTCACCATTGAAGGCTCCTCCTCTCCGCTCGATGTCCCCTTGACTAGCTCGGTAATCCTTAGATCGCTCGACCGCTCCGAGGCAGAGTCCATCGAAGAGGCGACGATAGATCTGCAGCTGGAGGCGGCCAGCACGCTGGTCTTCTGCTGCGGGTAAGGAGTTGAACAGGCGCGTCTTGGTATCGCACATGTAAAAGGCATGCGGACGAGGCTTGACCTGCATGGGAAGAGGAGGCGTCGAAGGTTGAGGAGGAGTCGAAGGAGGGGCCGACACAGGCGGGTCTGCGATCGAAGAGATTGATGTAGAGGGCTCGCGCTCCTGCTTCGCCTTGGCGCTGAATCCAGCAAATGCTGCGAGTCCCTTTTGTCTCTTTGCCTCCGGAGAAGCAGGCGGCGAGGAGCTCGATGCTCCTTTCGCACGCTTCGGCGATGAAGTAGACGGCTTTTTGCTCTTTGCTGCAGACTTCTTGGCCGCCTCGACCTTGCGTTGGTGCGCTTTCCACTCTTCTTGCGATGCCCACACTTTCTTGCCTGGCGAGCGGGCCTGCGATACGAACCCAGCTGGCGCGAGAGGGTTAGATACAGATACAGAGGCGAAGGGAAGCTTGCTCTGATCCTCTGATAGCTCAACCGACGGAATGGCAGGAGCTGCAGGTGGTCGTCTAGGCTGCCTCACGGGCTTGCGCGAGATCTCATCAATGACGCCGACGACGAGATGGTGCTGCATCCAGCCGACGATGGGCAGCTCCCTAACACAGCCCCGATCGAGGAGCGAGCGCAACCCAATGACGAGGCGCAGCAGGCGTAGCGCCCAATCGTCCTCCTCCGTCTTGGTGTGCACGTAGACCTGTACCGGATGGATCTCGCGCTCAAGCTTAGCATGGACCTCTCGTCCTTGGACTTGTATCTCTTCACGACGCTCAGCGATGGTCCGATCTGGCTGGATGACATTGCCCGAAGGAAGCGTAATAGTTGCAGGCCTCTCAGAGACTGGCAGGTGTCCCAGTCCGAGGATGTTGTACGTGAATGCCTGCTCGCACCATAGCGGGCCGACGAGATCGGACACGCTGAAGTAGCCACGACGAGCATGGTAGCTCTGGACTGAGAGTGGGGCTACACGGTTGCTACGGCCACGACGCTGCTGGCTCGAGCTCGATGCCGAAGCTTCTGCGATGTCGTCCATCGCAGCTGCTAAGCAAGGCTAGCCTGCCGTCATGCTCGTAGGAGATGGCTTCGAGATCTCAAGCTGTGGAATGGAATCAAAAGCACGCGAATATGATACGCGTCGCAGGCGGGCTCCACAATTGGCTGAGGGCCGGGAAGAGCCACGTGTCAGGAATCGACCTGCTAGTCTAAGGGAGCGGCCTCAGCCAACGCTCAAGATCAGACTTCTCTGCAGACGCAGCACAAGCAGGACGTGTATCATTGAGCCAAGAGAGCGAGGAAAGAGGTATGGATCACGCCCGTCAGCTCATTCTGAGGGTAACCCTTCTGGCCCCCGTTGCACGTCTAGAGGGCGAGCTCGACCACCTGCAAAGGGTACGAGGCGGTGAAGTGAGCAGTCTTGACCAGCTTCAAGCCAGCTTGAGCATAGAGCTGTGCGGCAGACAAAACGCAGAGTGCAGATTATGAGTGGCTAGCGCTATGCCTCCTCCGCCACGGTCGGCATGCTCACCGCCTCGAAGTCCTTCTTCGTCCTCTCCTTTGCATTGAAGCTTGCGTGCATCTCGAGATCGAGCAGATTGCGGAAGGTCTTGGCCATCCCTCCCGAGGCAGGCAGAGGTCCAGGAGGCGTCTCCAAGGGAAGGGGCTTGGTGCCAACGGGCTGAGGAAGGGCAGGCTGCATGATTTCGTCGATGACGATCAGCTTGGAGGAAGAATGCATGGCCGCAGCAATGCGGCGGAGGACCGTCACAGCCTTGTCGTCGGGTAGGTCATGCAAGATGCAACGAACAAGATAGTGATAGCCTTGTTCGTTGCGACGCTTCTCGGGCTGCTCATCAAAGTAGTTGCCCACCTCGAAGGTGATGCGCCCTTCTTTGACGACAGTGCTGTCCCGCCAATAGTCATCAAAGGCCTGACGCACGGGAGCCATGTCGAGCACAATCCCTTTGAGTGTAGGGTAGCGGTCAAGAATGGCCATGAGCGTAGTGCCGCGCCCGCCACCGATATCAACGATGGTGGTGCCGTTACCGAGGAGACCAGAGAAGTCGAAGGCTTGAGCGAGGCTACCTGTGGGAATGCAGCCCATCATCTGCGGCCCATGGCGCCAAGTCTCGGTCAGTCAGACTCGGCGCATTCAGGCACTTCGAATCGTGCTCACCGTGGCGAACCTCTGGGTCAGTCCAGCACTCTCGAGGTACTGCCAGTAGGTCATCTTGCCCGTGTACCCGAATTGCTCCGACCACAGCGTAACATCGGGCTCAATCTTGCCTTGCTTTGCGGAATCAGCCCACTTTCGGGGCATCTCGACTGCGGCAAGGTACGAGTGGAAAGCCCTGTGCAAGCATAAGAGTGTCAGGAGTTTTGAGTGAGTCGATTGTCCGCGAGACCATGTTGCTCCTCGTCGCAAGCTCACAGGTGACCAACGGTTGCGCTGCAAAGTTCTACCTGGGCGAGTGCCATGCTAGTCCTGTTGTGGGCAAAGACACCCTCCTTGACCTCGACGAAGATGTCTTCGTTGGCAAGGAGGCGGAGCGTGGCAAGGAGGCGCTCAGGGTGCACATTGACCTTGGGTCCGAGCTCCTCGACGGACATTCCCTTGTCGCCAGCATTGATCAGGAGCTGAGGAATCTTCTGTTTGTCGACGAGCACGACGGATCGATTGATCCAGTGCTCTAAGGAAAGAAGACGGTAGCGTTCCACGCTAGTCTGGACCATGTGCGTCATCCTACCGAGGGAGCTGATGAGGGTCATCGTGGCCTGACCAAGGGCGGGAGAAGGAACGAAGTTGGGGTCATCCAAGACGGCAGGTTTGAAGTCGTTGAGGTGGGGAGGCGGAACCTTGTCAACCTCGAGGGCTGCCTTGTAGTCAGCGAGGGCTTGCTGGAGGACAGCCTCAGTAGCTGCGAACTCAGTGGCGTTGGTCGGGGGCGACATAGCGACAAGCAGAGTGGTAGGGATGGAGAAGTAGGCTGGATGCCAGCAGCGAAAAGTCACATACTGCAGCTTCGTGATAGCAAATAGATTTGCCGCAATGCCGTTGATGGGCACATGGATTTTCCCGGTTGGTGCCTATAAGCTGAGCTTCCGCGGTCAGGTCCCGGTCGCACTTGGATGGGCACATTGGTCTGCTCGGAAGGCGAGGCTTGTTTTGCTCTTAACGGATGGCCACAAATCGCGGCATCGCATCGTAGGCATCGTAGGTGTAGAGTAGACTCAAGTCTCGCCTCGCACGCGATGGCTCCTCACATCGCGCTTCCGTGCCTCCGCTTTTGACCTTTTGTCGAGTCCGTCATTTCTTCTCCACTCCTCGCCAGCCCGATGTCCTCACTGCTCCTATCCAAGGCATCGGGGAGTGAAAGCGGCTCTTCGCTACCGCAGTCCAGCCTATCACGGCCAAGTCTGGATGATGCGGCTTCGAGGTCATCAACACAATCAGTCCCCCACCACACGTCGTCGTCCTCCTCCTTCGTTCCTACTCCTCCTACCGCAGACAATGCCGGCATCTGGCACTCCCTGACCAACCCTTCCTCCAATCCGCTTCTCTCTACAGGCGTCTCCCTTCTCATTTTTGGGACTGCCATCTCTCTCGCACGAAAGGGGATAATTCAAGGAGCCTCAACAGTCCAGCGTCGCTTGCTCGTCTCCCTCGAGGTGCCTAGCAGGGATCGTGCCCATTCGTGGCTGCTGGCATGGATGGATGAACAGGCAAGAAGACAACACCTTGCTTCACAGAGCGGGGGACAGAGGAGAGGGGAGTGGATCAAGGACGGGCTGCATCTTGCTGGATTCGCTGGAAGTGCGCCTAGGCCAGTCAAGATCATCTCACGCGATTTGGCCGTCATCACCTCGACAGCCGCTGCATCAGGCCCAACGGCCGCACAACAAGAGGCCGCAGCTTATCAATCAGGTGGGCCTTTGCCCTCGTCTCAGCCTCAGGCTACCAACACCAGACCGACCCGCTCCACCTTCTCCCTGGTCCCCGGCCCCGGGACCCACTTCTTCCGCTATCGCAATGTCTGGCTTCGTCTGGTACGGGAGCGGCACGGCAAGCTCATCGATGTGACCACCGGCGCGCCATGGGAGACTTTGACGCTCACTACACTACACTCGTGTCGGTCTGTACTCCCTGCCTTGTTGGCCGAGGCAGAGCAGATGGCTGCAAGCAAGGTTGAAGGCAAAACGACGGTGTACACTGCGTGGGGCGTCGAGTGGCGTGCCTTTGGTAATCCAAGAAAGGCGAGGAGGCTAGAGAGTGTCGTCCTTCAGCGGGGACAGAAGGAGAGGCTTGTGGGGGATATCCAGGCCTTTTTGGGGAGAGGAGAGTGGTATGCCAAACGCGGTATTCCCTACCGACGAGGCTACCTGCTACACGGATCGCCAGGGAGCGGCAAGACGAGCATCATCTCGGCATTAGCAGGCGAGCTAGACCTCAACATCTGCTTGCTGAATCTATCGGAGAGGGGACTGACAGACGACAAGCTTAACCACTTGCTCAGTATGGCCCCGGAAAGGAGCATCATTCTGCTGGAGGACATAGATGCCGCTTTCCCCTCTCGCTCCCCGCCTTCGTCTGACGGCGCCGAGCAAAGCAGCGCAGCCACAAAGAGGCCCGGCGTTTCATCTTCTGTCACGTTCTCCGGCCTGCTCAATGCCCTAGACGGCATCGCCTCGAGCGAGTCGCGATTGGTAGTGATGACGACCAATCACGTCGAGGCGCTGGACCCTGCGCTGATCAGGCCAGGAAGGGTTGATCTTATCGAGGAGTTGGGCGACGCGGATGAGACGATGGCGGGGGATCTGTTTGAGCGCTTCTACGGGCAGGTGGGGAAGCTTGTGAGCTTCAAAGATAGGCTTGAAAATGCCGTCAGGGCTGTCAATCAGCTCAGGCGCAAAGAGTTGGGCCTGGACGCTACCGGTAGATACGCAGCGGGCAGCGAGAAGCTGACAGAAAATATCGAGGCTCACGATTCTGTGACGAGTCGAAGGCAGCAGCGCAGCAAGGCGACAAGGCGGCCAGCAGCAAAAGGAGGAGTCAGCATGGCCGAATTGCAGGGTCTCTTCATCCGCTATCCTGACGAGGCCGTCGAAGCGGTCAGAGAGCTCGAAGACGAGGCTGGCGTCGTAGTGCCGGAGGCGGCGTAAAGGAAAGAAAATATCCTCATTACAATACCATTCACAAGTGCACATCGACGTCTACTCCAATGCGTAGGCAGCCTTGAGACTGCTCCCGCCCTTGCCCTTCTCCGCCTGCCCAACACCGTATCGCTTGATACGAATGGCATTGACCTCAATGAAGCCGGTCGTCTCCTCGGGCTTGAATCCACCCAGCTCGTCCATGCTCGAGAACTTCTCGTCGTAGAGCTGCTCCTGCGAGACACGGCCCTCAACGATGGTGTTCCCCTTGTAAAGCTTGAGCGAGACGGTACCATTGACGGTAGCCTGCGAGCCGGGGATGCAGGATCGGACGTACTTGCATTCGGGGGTGAAGAACATGCCGTAGTAGAGCTGCTCGCTGAACTTGGTCGTGACAATCTGATCGCGCACGCGACGAACTTCACGGTCCAGCGTGAGGCCCTCGAGGTCAATGTGCGCCGCACGAAGAATGGTGCCCGCGGGGGTCTCGTAGCATCCACGAGACTTGACGCCGATGAAACGGTTCTCGACGATATCGCATCGCCCGATGCCATGAAGGCGGGCGAGATTGTTGAGGGTGAAGAAGATGTCGACAGCGTCGGTGTGCTCTTTGCCCGTCGAGGCAACCTTTACAGAGGTAGGTACGCCCTTGGTAAAGGTGATCTGAACCTTCTCCCCCTGGTCCGGTGCCGTCTCGGGCGAGTTGGTCAGCTTCCACATGTCAGCGGGAGGGGTAGTGTTGGGATCCTCGAGGATGCCAGCCTCGTAGGAGATGTGGAAGAGATTCTCGTCAGTAGACCAGGGCTTGCTCTTGGTCTGCGTGACAGGGATGCCCTTGGACTCTGCATATTCGAGGAGGGCGGATCGGCCGGCGAAGCGGTTGTAGAAGGCAGGGTCGCGCCAGGGAGCGATGACCTTGATGTCGGGCTTGAGGCCGTAAAAGGCGAGCTCGAAGCGCACTTGGTCGTTGCCCTTGCCCGTGCAGCCATGCGCTACGTATTGGCAGCCATGCTTGGCGGCGGCGTCGATCATACCGCGAGCGATGACGGGGCGGGCGAGGGAGGTGCCCAACAGGTAGACGTCCTCGTAGATGGCATTGGCTTGAACAGCGCTGTTGGTGGGACGAGGAGGGATGAGATGGCGTAAGAGGAGGGGATCTCGTGAATATATGCTGGTTCATGCTCACGGGTAGATGAGCTCAGTGATGAACTCCCTCTTCTGGTCCTCGAGAATGAAGTCCTTGGCACCGCACTTGAGCGCCTTGCTACGAGCGACTTCAAAGTCCTCCTCCTGACCGACATCGGCCATGAAGGCGACGACGTCGTAGCCCTCGTCGATGAGCCATGCCAGGATCGTCGACGTGTCTAGTTGCGGGTGCGGTACGTTGGGTAGAGCCGTGATGATGAGCAAGTCGTAGCAGCGATGTGTTCCCCACTCTTTGATGATACTCACCGAGACCGCCAGAGTAAGCCAGGAGAACCTTTCCCTTTGATGAAGCCATCTTGGTGATGTTGTGAGAGTAGAATACGTGTGATGGGAGGAAGAAAGGAAGAAAGACTGCCTGTTAAGCGCACGGACGGCCGTCGCTGCCTTATCGCTCGCTCACCTGCGCGCCTCCGACCAAAATGGCAGCGGGCGGACCTTGGGCGGCTGGCCTCGTCTGACTCGGCCGCGTGAAGAAAAAGTGCACACAGGCGTGGGGGCACCTCGCCGATCAAGAGCAAGCGCCGATGGCAATGAGCCGACGAAGCCGGCGACGACAATGCACAACGTAACGAGGCCTCAATGTCCAGCAACCAGCAACCGACGCCGTGATCATCATCATCATCGTGCTCACGCTTACGCGGCTTCACATTCTTCTGGCCGAGTCAAAGGACGTCTTTTTGATAAGGAGAGAGATCACAGGAGACGAGACCCAAGATGCAGCCACGGGAGAACAGAACAGATGCAAGAGACCAGGAAAAAAGAGTTCATCATCACAGCCTCCAACATCGCCTCGCCCGCACTACTGACTTCCTCCTAGAAAAGCCCCACAATCGCGCACGCACATGCTTAGTTGCGGAAAGCGCGGTTGGTCGCCCTCTTGAGGCGGAGCGAAGCCTTCCTGTAGTCGTCTGACGTGGCCGAGTCGAGCTCGAGAACCTCCAGCGCCTTGGCGAGCTGCTGCTCGACCTCCATCTTACCAGCACGCTTGATCGTCGCCGCAGGGTTGCTGATCGTCGACTCAACGGACGAAACGTAAGCCTCGAGGTCGTTGCGAGCGTCGTGGCGGGCCTGGAACTCCTTGTCCGAGTTCTTGAACTGCTCAGAGTCCTTGATCATCTGGTCGATCTCAGTCGAAGAGAGACGGCCGACCGAGTTGGTGATGGTAATGTTGGCGGTGCGGCCGGAAGCCTTGTCCTGAGCAGTGACACGCAGGAGACCGTTGGCGTCGACCTCGAAGGTGGTGAGGAGCTCGGCCTGGCCCTTGGGCATAGGCGGGATACCGGTGAGCTCGAACTCGCCGAGAAGACGGTTGTCCTTGCACTGGGTGCGCTCTCCCTCGTAGACGGGGAAAGTGACCTGCTGCTGGTTGTCCTCGACGGTCGTGAAGGTGCGCGACTTGGTCGTCGGGATCGGGGTGTTGCGGGGGATGACGGGGGCAAAGACGTCACCCTGCATGGCGACACCGAGGGAGAGGGGAGCGACGTCGAGGAGGAGGAGGTCGGCAGTCTTGTCCGAGGTCTGGTTGGTCAAGACAGCAGCCTGGACGGCGGCACCGTAGGCAACAGCCTCGTCGGGGTTGATCGACTTGTTGAGCTGACGGCCGTTGAAGAACTCAGAGACAAGGGACTGGATCTTGGGGATACGAGTCGAGCCACCGACGAGGACGATGTCATCGACCTTGTCGGGGTTCATCTTGGCGTCCTTGAGGACCTTGGAGACGGGGTCGATGGTGCCCTTGAAGGTAGTGGCGTTGATCTCCTCGAAACGAGCACGAGTGATGTTGGCCGAGAAGTCGACGCCCTGGAAGAGCGAGTCAACCTCGACGGTCGTCTGGGTGACGGAGGACAGAGTGCGCTTAGCACGCTCGCAGGCCGAACGCAGACGACGAACAGCTCGCGGGTCGTCGGAAATGTCGAGCTTGTTCTTGCGCTCAAACTCCTTCTTGAAGTGGTCGAGGAGAGCAGCGTCGAAGTCCTCACCACCCAAGTGGGTGTCACCGGCCGTGGCCTTGACGGCAAAGACACCACCGGTGATGTTGAGGAGCGAGACATCGAAGGTTCCTCCTCCCAGGTCGAAGATGAGGACGTTCTTCTCAGTCGACGACTTGGAGTCGAGACCGTAGGCAATGGCAGCGGCGGTGGGCTCGTTGATAATACGGAGCACCTCGAGGCCAGCGATAGAGCCTGGCGTAGAGGGAAGGAGAGAGATTGGTCAGCCTCTGTATGCCAGCTGCTGCGCCTCTGTTATGCTGTTCCTCCTCATCTGCCTTCATCCTCTCTCCGTGCGCTCAGCCAAGCATGTGCGAATATCTCTTCTTCCACATTGGCCAAACGGCGGGTTGCCCCACCGCGACCTCAGTCTTAGCATGGAATATCGAGAAGTAGTGGAGTAATCCCGGCGCCCGCCCCCCATTGGACCTCCCTTGTGTTTCGTCATCTTGCCACGCATACTCACCAGCGTCCTTGGTAGCCAAACGCTGCGAGTCGTTGAAGTAGGCGGGGACAGTGACGACGGCCTTCTTGACCTCCTTGCCGATCTTGGCCTCAGCAATCTCCTTCATCTTGGAGAGGACCATGGCAGAGATCTCCTGAGGGGAGAACTGCTTGGTCTCACCGAGGTACTCGACCTGGATGACGGGGGCTCCATCACGGTCAATGACCTTGAAGGGCCAGCTCTGCATGTCCTTCTTGACGTCGGGGTCGTCATAACGGCGGCCAATGAGACGCTTGGCGTCGAAGACTGCGCAGGTGAGGAGGGGAGGGGGAGAAGCCGGGTCAGTATGGCTGCATAGATTCAAAAAGCGTGCCCGTTGTCGCTGCAACGCACCCGTTTGCCTGGGATTCATGGCAGCCTGGTTCTTGGCAGCGTCACCAATGAGACGCTCAGACTCGGTGAAGGCGACGTATGAAGGGGTGGTGCGGTTTCCCTGGTCGTTGGCGATGATCTCGACTCGCTCAGAGCCAGGAACGAAGTGAGCAACACATGAGTACGTGGTACCAAGGTCTGTGAGGGGATGGTAGGATGCAGAGTGTGAGCTACTTTCGTGTCAACTTGGCCGCGGCGGAGGTAGCCGCAGCTGCTCATCAGCTCATCGTTGTGGCACGCACCAATACCGATGGCGCCCTGGAAGACGTCGTCGTTGGCAGCCTCAGCGGCGGGGACCTGCTCCGAAGCCATTGTGAATGAAAAGGGGGCGGTGTAAGGATAAGGGTGGTAGGGTGGTGGGTGGTGAAGAAGATCGAAAATCCCTAGCTGCTCCCAGTCCAGAGTGCGGCCGCCCGCCCGCGAAAGGCTCCTTCGTTGTGAGCCCTGGCGCTGCTTGCCTGCTTTGCCTTCCTCCTGCCTCCGCCTTGCCGCCATCTGGCTCGCGACAGACGGTTCTTCTCCCGCGCCCGCGCCGAGGTAAGAATTTCGTCCAAGCAGCACACGAAGAAGGGTCGGTTCCGGGTTGGGTTCAGCTGTCGAGCGATGCGCCGCCGCCGCCCCGGACAGGTTCAGAGCAGTCAGACCATGAAGCTCGCTGCGATGACTGCCTCACAAAGCTGCACATAGAACGACGTCGAGCAAAGTAACTATCATCTGCAGTCATCGTGCTGAGAGTGGCGTCAATGTTGCTTAGCGAATGAAAAAAGGGCTTCTCAAGTCTAGCATCTGTGTGCTACCACCACTCCTTACTGCCGCAGAGTCATCGCGGAGGCGGCGGAAGGCGGCGGGCGGACGGGCGGACGGGCGGACGAGCGGACGAGCGGACGAGCGGACAGGCGGCCTGATCAGACGGGCTGACCAGCTAGTTGCGCAACTTCGAGGGCGGAACGAGTCGGTCGATTGAGCAGCACAATCTTGTCCTGACATATCCCTAGCATCCTCAGCATCAGCATGGCAGCACCAATGCGAGCATCGAGCGTCGCAGGTCCATCTCGACACACCCTGCAGCGCTGCTTTTCAACATCGCACACTCAAGCCGCCGCCACGGCCGCCACTACTACGGACGCCCCCGCAATTGCACAGCGCCGCCAGACCCGCACCACCCTCTCCCAACTCTCTGACCTAGGCTCCACCCAGACTCGCGCATCTGCATGGCATCCAAGAGAGATGCGTACCAAGCCCCCTTCACCGCGCGAGGTGACGATGTCGCACTTGATTGCAGCGACCGCCCACGTTGGCCACTCGATGGCCAAAGTGACCAAGGCCTACCAGCCCTGGATCTACGGCACTCGTCACGGCATTGCGCAGATTGACATTGAAAGGGCGACGCTGCCAGCACTCCGTAGAGCCTGCAGGGTGGTTCGCGATATCGTCAGGAACGATGGTGTAGTCCTCATCGTAGGCACGCAGAAGGACGCCTCCCCCGCAGTCATTGCTGCCGCAGCTCGTATGGGCTCGCACGGCTTCCATGTCACTACGGAGCGATGGACACCCGGAGTCCTCTCCAATGCACCCAAGATCCTTCAGAGGGCGATCATGGGAAGTATGGATGACTACATCGCCCAGCACAAGAGCAATGCTGCCATCGGAGGGCAGACAGCGGCGAGGGACTCGCCCTTCGCCGATGTGAATTCGGAGCCTTCCCCCTCCAAGCTGGCTAGTCAGCTCTTGCAGCCCGACGTGCTCATCGTGCTCAACCCAAAGAACAATCTGCACGCCATTCGCGAGGCTACGGCCTTGAACATTCCCACCATCGGAATCGTAGACACAGATGTTGACCCGCGCATCGTCACTTACCCCATCCCGGCAAACGACGAGAGCCTCCGAGCACTGGAGCTCATCGTAGGCGTCTTGAGCAAAGCAGGCCAGGAAGGTCTGAAGGATAGGAAATTGCTCACGGACCAATGGGAACGCGATCAGGTCAACCATGCTAGGAGGGACAAGGTCAAGAGGAGAATGGCCGGTGAGGGGATTGAGGCGCCGAGAGAGGTGCAGGAGGAGAAGGCTAGAGCTGAGATTTTCGATGACTAGGCGGGCATGAAGACGTTCGAATCGTCAATGCTACAGATAATGGATGCAATGGCGATGACGGTAATGGTAACAGAAGAAGGAGAAGCAGCAGCAGCAGCATAGACTGCAGACCCGGGTATAGTCCTTTCATGCCCCCCACTCGCCCGCGCTTGCCAACGTCCTGAAAGCACCACCTTTGACTTGCATCAGCTCCTCAAAGCTGCCCTGCTGCACCACCTTGCCCGCTTCTAGTACCACGATGCGATCGCATCGCTTCATCTCGTCGAGCTTGTGCGTCACTGCCAAGACGGTCGTGTCTTCCAGCAGGCTAGCCGTGGCTGCATCTCGGCTGGTCTTGCTGGCCTTGCTGGTGGGTAGTATAGCGTCGAGGACGGCGGCGCGAGTCACGTCGTCCAGAGCACTGGTGGCTTCGTCCAGGACGAGCACGCTTGCGCAGCGGTTATGACCGTCTCGCTGCGGAAGCAGCCTCAGCAATGCCCTCGCAATCGCCAATCGCTGCTTCTGTCCGCCCGAGATGAGCGAAGCCGAGTCCCCCACCTGCGTACCGTACCCCTTTGGCAGTGCCGCAATGAAGCCGCTACTCTGAGCAAGTGAGCAAGCAGCGCGAATCGCTGCGGCTGTGGCGATTGGATCGTTCCCTTGCTCCCATTCGCCGTCGGGGAGGCCGTAGCCCACGTTGTCTTCTACCGTCATGTCGAAGAGGTCGGGGTGCTGCGAGATGATGGCGAGATGGCGACGTAGGTCAGGGGCGAGTAGAGTATTAACTCGGCGACCGCCAAGGTAGATGCCGGCGTCGCTACCATCCTTGCCCATCGAGTCCTGAGGCACCTCCGGCTCGTACAGGCGCTGGAGCAGCGCAGCAATCGTGCTCTTGCCGCATCCCGAGGGACCAACGATAGCTACCTTCTCGCCTCGCTGCACGGTGAAATTGGCCCTGGTCAAGACGGGCGCGTCGGGCCTCGAAGGATAGCTGAAGGAGACGTCCTTAAAGACGACATGTCCCTCGGGCGGCGTCGAAGCGGTGTCCTGCTGCTCCTTAGCCTGCTCGCTCCCGCTGTCATCACTCAACTCCACTAGCCTCCTCAAGTCAGCCGTAGCTTGTATCGCCTTGCTCAAGCCAGGCAGGTACGCCATCGTGTTGGCCGCAAAGGTGATGGCGAAGATGAAGAGGTTGAATACCACGACCATGCGCTCAAAGTCGTAGATCCCCTTGGTGATGAAGACGGCCCCCACGTAGAAGAGGAGCGCCTCGGCAAGGTACGTCAACCCCTCGCCCATCCCGAATCCGAACCCACTAAAGGGCGCAGCCCGCAGCGCATCCCTCTCCGTCGCAATGAGGGCATCGTTGAACTGTGCAGCAAAGACGGGCTCAAGCGCCATGCTCCTCACCCCTCTGATGTTAGCAACCACCTCGTAGAAGCTCTTGGCCACGCCCTCTCTTCTGGCTTTATTGCGCGTCTCGAAGCGCGAGACGATGCGCGACTGTAGCGTCATGGCAGCGACGAAGATGGGTCCTATGGCCATGCCGACTAGGGTGAGCTGCCAGCCTACCAGCAAGGCCCACGCTAGGCCGGCAAGGACCATGACCACCACGATGAGGAGAGCCCCCATCTGTCGAGCAATGAGATTGCGCGCATCCTCTGCGTCCTGGACAATGCGCGCCACCAGCGTGCCCGGCTTAGCATCCTCAGCCGTATCGTACCACCCTTTGTCCTGGCGCAACACCTTGCGAACGGCAATGCAGCGCAGCTTCTCGATCCAGCTCTCTCCCACAAACTCCATCAGCCAGAAGTTACCGAAAGAGAAGATTCCCTCCAGCACAGCGAGGCCCAGCACGCAGATAGCGTAGAGGAGGACATTGTGCGCTTGATTCTGCAGGCCCATGGTGGCGAGAAGCTTGCCGAGGAAGAAGGAAAAGATGGGCGTGATGCCACCTGACAGGACTGAACAGATCAAGCCTAGGGCGAAGAGCGATTTGAGAGGTATGGTACGCAGCGCGAAGCGTAGGGTGGCGATGAGTGGGGCTGGCGGAGACAGCAAAACTTCAGCTCCGTCCAGAGCATTGGCGGCTGCAGAGGCCGTTGCGCAGAGGTGCATGTCAACTCTGACGTCTCTGATTGCTGCAACGCTTTTGTTGAGGTCATCCTCGCTCCAGACCTTGCGCGTGCGGAGGCTCAATTCCGTGGAGGGCTGGTGGCGCAGTGAGGCGGCCATCTTCCCCGCGTCCTCCAGCCAGGGCGCATCTCGTGTAGCTACCCAGGCGTGCTGCTGTTCAGCAAGGCGAAGCGTGCGTAGTCCCTTGGCTCCAGATCGGTCAGACCCTGGGTCGTCGCTGCTCGTTCTCATGAGCTTGGGTTTTGAGGGTCCTGCGGCGGAGTCCAAGGAAGACGACGAGTAGGCAGAGCCTGTTGAGTGGAGCGAATCGGAGGAGAGTTGGCGACCGTGTCGGGAGAGCTTACGGTCGCTGGACACTGCTGCTGTGTTGTAGCGGAAAGTCGAGCGCCGGGCCGGCGACGCAGGGTATCCCTCTGCTGTGCGGATTTGTGATCGATAGCTTGGAGCGCTCTGAGGCAGCGCCTCAATAAGCTCCTCAACATCCTCTCCATTGTGCGGGGGCATGCGCGCAAGCTTCGGTGTTGAGATGACTGGTGGCGAGCCGGAGCCAGCATGCCTTTGCTCGCGCTTCTCCTCTGCCTGACCCCTCTGCTGCTCCGCCAAGCTAGCAAAGAAGCCTGACCCCATACGCTCCAAATCATCGCGATATCCATTCTCGACGATCCTACCCTCTTTCATCATATACAGAAAGTCCTCTCCCTCGACCTGGCTGAGGTCATGCGTGATGATGATCGTGGTCCTGCCCCTCCGCCAAATTTTGACCGCTTCGTTGATGAGCAGTCGCGAGGTGGGGTCCAGGGCGCTGGTTGCTTCATCGAGGATCAGGATGGGCGGGTCACGCAAACGTGCTCGCGCGATGGCGAGGCGTTGCTTCTGTCCTCCTGACAAGGAGGAGCCGCGCGTGCCCAAGACGGTGTCATAGCCGTCGGGTAGGCCCTTGACAAAATCGTGGAGCAAGGCCGTACGACATGCCGCCTCGACCTCCGAGCGGGGAACGACGGGAACGTGATCCTTTGTGTACGTGACGGAGCCTGCCTTGAGTTCTGATGCTCTCCCAATGATGCCCAACGCAACATTATCGTGTACTGAAAGGTCAAAGACGATGGGATGTTGGTCGACGGAGGCGATCTGTGCCCTGAACCACTCTGGGTCCAGGAAGCGGACATCACGATCGTCTATCTCAATCGTCCCCACATCAGGGCGATACAAGCGCAGAAGGAGCTGCGCGATTGTCGACTTTCCGCTTCCACTGCCGCCGACGATGAAAGTAATCTCGCCCGCCGGAATGAACATGTTGATGCCATCGAGGGTGAGCTGCTGCTCGCCTCCAGTGACGAGACTCTTCTTGACAGATGGGTAGGTGAAGCTTACATTGGTCAGTGTGATCTCGCCAAGGCAGCGGGAGTCGGGCCTGATCTTGCGAATAGTGCCCGTCCCTATAGCCTGTTGATAAAAGCGGCTACGGCTGGGAGAAGTGAGCGTGTGCAGAGAGTCTGAGTAGCCGTATCGAGATGACTGGCCGCTGAGCGGGCTCTTGAGCGGGCTGGCGGGTATGTCCTCCAGTCGCAACACAACTCGGGCTGCATTGCGGGTCCGTGAGCTTGAGAGCTGCCTTCGTACGCTCGTGTTGCCTTGAGGCTTTGTCGCTGCATCCTCGTCATTGTGCATCAGCCTCTCCAAGCCAAGGGCGCTGATCTTGCCCTTTTCGACGATCTGTAGCGTCTGAATGATGAGCTGAAGGTGCTGGCTTGCAATGAGGCAGGCCGAGAAGACGGTGAAGACAGTGCCGGGTGTGGTCTTGCCGCGCTGTACGAGGTAGCTACCGTACCAGAAGCCCTGCGAGGAATCAAGAGCCGGTCAGCTACAATGCTGCGATATCAAGGCTGTGTAGCTCGCCTACTCACTTGAACAAACATAGAGAAAACGAGAAAGCTCGAGAGGCCCAGGCGCACTCCCCATGCAAAGGACACCTTCTTGTACGCCGCAGACCCAGCGTGCTGAAGCTTACTGAAGCGTTGCAGTTCGCGCGCTTCCGCAGCGAATGCCTTTACCGTGGCGATAGAGAGAGCGATACGCTCGACAAGGCTGCTAGCTTTGGCGCTGATGGCTCGCTCTTCGGCCAAGAAGGGTATTGTATACTTCTCTACAGCACCAGTGATTAAGATGGTTACGGGTATGCTGGCCAGGATGACCAGAGCGAGGCTCCATTCCGAGACGAGGGCTAGGATGAGGCATGCCAGGCAGGTGGTGAGGTACTGAAGGAGCTGCCCCGAATACTGTGAGGTAGCTAGGCGGACGTCGTCCGTCTCGCGCGAAAACTTGGCCATGAGACCGCCAGCTCCCAAAGAGGACGACGTCGCTACGTCTGAGTCTATCTTTGCCCCGTCAGGATCATTTTCGCCCGTCTCCTCTGCTCCAGCCCCCATGTCGAACCATTCCATCTTGCGCTGACTGACGCTGACGTACACTCTGCGACGTAGCCTACTAGCCACTTTTTCGCCGATGACGATCCACGTCGAAATCATGAGCGTACTGAGGATCATTACTGCCAGACCGACAAGAGCGAGGTGCCATACTCCCTGTACGATTTTCCTCATCAGCTCAGCCTTCTTCTGCGCCGAGATCTCAGAGGCGGGCAGACCTTCGGGATTGTATGCCGTGTAGGCATCGAAGAGCTGGCCGAGGATGCGGGACATCAGCGGAGGGAGCGCCCCCGACGTTATGGAGAGGATGACGGCGACGGCGAGGAGTGGGGTGTGCCGAGCTGACAGGGAGGAGTATAGGAGGCGTAGAGACGGCGAGCGTGGCTTTGAGGAGGCTGCCGATGCTGCCATGGGCTTGACATCATCCCTGAGAGGCAACTGTGCGGTCGAGGTGATGGGAGAGGGTGGGATGGAGGCTGCATAATATTCTTGCTTCGACGTCATGATGCTGGTATCGATGATGGCGGTGTCGGGCGCGTGTCTCTACGTGCTCATGGTGGATGCGTACACAGGAAAAAGCAGATGTGAGATGACGGCGGCAACTATAGATGCCATGTCCACCTCGCCCGAAGGTATCATCGCCACGCTATGAAGCTTCCTTTGTCCTCGTCGTCCCCTTTGTTCCCAAGGTCTGACGGCATCGCCGCGTCGCTCGCTCGCTCCCCACAACCGGCAGCGGAGAGCGAACATAGGGACGCCCAAGACGAACAAAGGAAGCTTGTTGAGCCACGTTGGGAGCCAAGACGCGAGTGCATGTCCAGATTGAACAGCCCGGCGATGCGATGCGATGCGGTGCGTTGCGTTGCGATGGATGTGAGATCGATAGCCAAAATGACGTCCTGCAAAGGTGATCAAGGTGGAGGAAAGGCATGAAGCACGGCGAGGTCAAAGCGTACGCTTGGGTCAGAGCACTCAGGCACGACCGAGGCCGCCCCGCCCCCAAATCGAGGATGCCAAAACGGACATCGATGGACGCCGTGAGCGTTGACAGAATGACAGATCGCTGTTGCGGTTGTCATACAGCAATCCTCGCCATGAGACTGTCGCTCCTCTCTCTGTGTTCACTATCAAGAACTCGTCAACGAGAACCGTGTGAACTTGGGCAATCCCAGGACGCTGGTCCTCCTGCCCGATCTCGTCGTCTTGCGTCTCAGCCTTGCTCAGCCGCCCGCTGCTTCCTTGCTTGCTTTCCTGGGCCGCCTTGGCTTTTGACGATCGTCGGACTGAGGCCCAAAGTCGCGCCGAGGCCGGCACCACGTCCAAGAGACGGCCGTCCGTTCCCCTCCCTCCTCCGCCTATCTCACTGTCCCCTCCCTCGCCTCGTCTTTCTCCTCGGTCGTCCTCCTTCATCATCAATCATCAACATCGTCCCTGCTGCTCGTAGCGCGCGCTATGCACTCGTCGGTCTCGACGGGTCGTGAGCCGCCCTCAATTCCATTCTATCCAAACGATCCTTCATCGTCTTCGTCGTTTTTGCCGCCCACGACTGGGGCAGCAGCAGACCCACAAGCGCAGTACACGGCGGGCCCAGCAGCATCCGCGGGGAGCAGCATCGCCGCCGCCGCCAACCCAGTTGTTGTATCTGGGTCCTCGTATGCTTCGTCGGCGCGTACTTCCAGGAACAACATGGCCGGCAATCCTTTCCACCATCATCATCACATTCATCATCAGCACAACAATTCGTCGTCTTCGTCTTCGTCGCACCACTTGTCCGCAGGCATCGAGGGCTATCATCATCAGCAGCCGCAAGGATCCATTGCGGGCCCCTCTTCGTCCGCCTCGATGCCGCCGCCTCATTTCCAACCTCGAGGTCATGACAGTGGCAACGACGCTGTGGTTGACGCCGTCGAGAGAGTGGGCAAAGACCTTGGAGCTCAAGTGAGTTTGCGCCTGATGTCAGCGAGGCATGTCGTCTGACTTTGCACGCTTTATGCAGCTCTCCTCACTCTCGGTCCAACTCAGCTCTCTCGTCTCTCTGATGTCGCAACTCGTCGACGGTCGCGGCGCAGAAGCTAAACGCCGCCGCTTCGACTCACCTCCTGCTCACCACAATCAGCAACAACAGCCTCCTCACTCGGCGGATGGAGCTTGGCACGATCCTCAGCATGCCGGACCGGCCCACTTCCGCCGCGACTCCAACCATCCCTTCGCTTTTGATCCCGCCGCTGACGAAGCTCAGCAGCAGCAGCAGCAGCAGCGTGGCGTATACGATGTTGACAACAATGATGCTATGCATCAGCAGTATCCTCAGCCACCCGCCACGGCAGATGGCAGCGTCATCGGCGATGCTAGTGCCGCAAATGGCATGACCTTCTATCCGGCCGTACCGTCCATCAACGGCAACGGGCAGCCTCCCAACGACGGCTCCGGCGGAGGCAATGGTGGCGCTCCAATGGCGCAAGCCGATTTCTACTCCACCAATATGCCCGGCAGCGTCGGCTTTGACGTCCCTCACGTCGAGTCCTCTCGCGCCCGTCCGGGCAGCTCCTACGGCAGTGGACGACCCTTCACCGCCGTCGACCACTCTCAACGGCCTACGAATCCTATTCCCATGGCTCCTCCGCCTATGCAGCAGCAGCAGCGAATTCATTTCGACATGGGTCAGCAGCAAGGTCACGCTAACCATGACATGCACCGAGGCTCCATCTACGACGGTAGCAGCGGGGCAAGCATGCCAGGGCCCTTTGTCCCGCACGGTGGCCCTCACTCGCACCCCCCCTCTCTCTCCCACTCACACAGCGTGGATGCCGTGCCGATGCAGTCGCACTCGGGAGGCTCGCCCCCTCACAACTCTTTCACCGCACCCAGCGCCTCTGCCTCATCATCCTTGAAGAAGCGGCCCCGCTCCTCTGCCCCTACGCGAGTCTCTGCCCGGAGCAGCACAGCGAAGCGCAATTCGATCCCGGAAGAGGAAAGTGACGACGAAATCGCGGGTAGCGATGACGAAGGTAATGCTGATGCTAGCGCGTCGATGAGCATGAACTACCCCACCAGCAGTGGTCGCAACCTCTCACCTGGGGCGGGGAGCGTCACGGGCGTGATGGGCGACTGGCAGATGTGGGCCACCAATCCTCCCAAACCACCCGAGGCCAAGCTGCGAAGCCTCGAAAAACCGAGGTGGCGAACCCTGCAGTCGGCGCGCTTGGACCTGCAACGAAAGACTGGCCGCACGATGGCCAAATTGGGCCGGTTGCCCCTGCGAGACTACCTCGAGGTCAACCAGACCGAGTATCTCGCGGCGCGTAAAAGCGGCCGTTTAGCCTACCAAGAATGGCTCGAACCACTCAAGCGCCTAGCTAAGCAGGACCAGGACAAGGTGAAAGCTTGCACGAACTTCATTGAATACACACACCCGATGCTAGCGCAGTGCGAAGCCTCTTTCAAAGCGCGTCAGCTTCTCCAGCAGATCATCGACAATGCGATTGATGAGGCCACGAATGCCAAGAAGAAGGCGGAGAGTAGCGTAGTGGGCGGGGGACCTGAGAAGAGGAGCGCTTCGCCACCGATCGGTGGTGCAAGTGGTGGCGGGGCGAGTGCGCTGAGTATGGGTACTCGTTTCGCTAGTCCGAGAAACTTGACGAGGAGCGCTGCGGCGGCTCATGGTGTCGGTGGGGCCGAGCAGCTCAAGCAGGCGCAGGCCATGTCATTCTAATTTCTGGCGACATCGAAGGACCAACTATGTATCCATGCCACCTTGTATGTATATCCGATGAAATGCTCAACAGCGTGACCGAGTGAGCACGGTTGGCGAGACCCTCATGCACTCGTGTGCACGCAGAGGTGGGCAAAGACACAAAGAAACGGAGCGGAGTTTGAAAAAAGGAGCGGAGTTTAAAAATTTCAAACTCCCCTAAGCCGGAATCGAACCAGCGGCCTCGAGAGAATCTTGAAGATTCGAATGTCCAATTACAATCTCACGCTCTTCCAACTGAGCTATCAGGGGCTTATGAAAGGATCGATCAACAGTGCGTATAGATACTCAACAACTTTGAGACCGCCATTCGACTCACTCCCACGCCGCTCGCCCCCCTCGCAGCCACACGCACGGACGCCCATCGGTACAGGCCTAGCGCATTCGAAGTAGCAAGCGCTACACAAAAGCCTCCAAACTGCGTCACAAGCTCACCCCTCGGTGCATTCAGTGGCCACTGAAGTCAGCGCACAATGAAGTAACCACGTCAACCCGTGGTGCGGGAACGCGGCGCCGAGTGAAATGTCACGGCAGCCGGCTGAGAGTGCATTGGCGCGCTATCGACTCTACGAGGGGAGTCGGGGATGAGTCGCGCATCGCGAAGGGTGAGACATCTTGACTCCACAACCATACACCCACGCCATTTTCCACAAGATCAGCTATCAGGCTGCCCTGATCACTTACTCATCTGCCCTTAGCCCGTCGCACTCACACTCACACTCACATTTGCTCATCCTCATCTACATGATTTACCTCACCGTAGCGGCCCGCCTGACAATCTCCCTTGCTACACTTGAACTTCTTAGCTCCCAATTGGGTGAGAGTATACCAGAGGAGCAGGCAAGACGATGATGGCGCGAGAGTGGACAAGCAGAGGGAGACACGCGACAGGGATGAGAGGGTGCTGCGACGCGACTAGACTGCTCTTCATCCTGTCGCATCTGCTCGTCATCGTCTTGACGCAGCCGTAAGTTGTATTCTGATTCATTCATACCCATTCTCACGCTTCTTCATTCCTATCTGAGGCCCGTGGATCGTGAGGCTGCTGGGCTGGCAATGCAGGCGCGGCATGGCCGGGGAGACCATGAACCTCGCGTCACGCTCCACTCGGACTCCCCACGGAAGCGGCCACGCGGAAGGGGGGAAGCTGCGATGCGGGACGGCTTGCAGTGAGTATTTCTGAGCCGCTTCTTTCCTTTCATCCCGTCCTATCAAGGAGATGAGGCATCTCTCAACCGCATTCCTTTTCTCATCGACGACGACGCAGTGCTGAGGGACGGCGTCGCCGCAACAGCATCCCTGCCTGAGAGAAGAGCGAGCCCCGTCACAGCTGCGGCACCACGATGTCAGCCTCCTCATCTCTTCAAGCGGCCATCGAGTCTATCTCGAGCGAGCGCGTCTCCGACCGCACGGCCGGGCTAGCAGCATACAGCGACATTTTCAGCCGCAACAGAGTCCTTCGCGATCTCCGAGGCAAGGACAAGGTCTGGATTTCCGTCTTTCAAGCGCACTTCCAATGTGTTGTCCTCGAGAAAGAGGCCTGCTTCAAGAAGGGCGGCCTAGCCTCCGCTACCGCCGTCTCCGTCAATCGACTCAAAGCTGCCGCAGCCTCGTTACGCTGGCTGGTTGCAAGAAGCGTGCAATGCTTTCAGCGTCAGACTGCCAAGCCGCTGTTGAACCATCTCGTGCAGATGCTGTCCGCGGGCAAGGAGCTGCTCAGTCCTATTGCCCTCGATTACCTTCGAGCTCTTCACGTGCTTCTGTCTCATCGCGGGCATCGTAACAGCGTCGATGTCCATCAGTGGAGCGCCATTGCATCACTTTGCTTCAATGCTGTCCTCACTCGACCCCTCAACGCCGACCTGCCTCTCGTGGACTTCAGATCAGTAGCCGCGCCTACCTGCCCCTCAAAGCGCGCTCTCGGCCTCGAGGACATCGAAGTGATGAGCTGCCTAGAAGAGCTCATGGCGTCGCCGATTGCGCCTCTCAACGATCAGCGCGACAAGATGGGTTTGCGCCTCCTGGCCGCCTACGGCTGCTTCCTCCAGAGCTTCCCAACGGAGTCAACCGCACATCTCCCTGCCCTTGCTGGACTGAACGAGCTGTTGCGGGAGATTGAATTCAATCAATCGCAAGCCATGCGCAGCTTCGCCTTCAGCCATTGGGAGCCACTCTGTCAGCTGTGGGACAGCAAGAACAAGACGGTCAAGGAGCAGCTCGTCGTGGCGTTTCGTATCCTACTGCCCTACCTCGCATCCCAGGATGACGAGCCGGTAAGAGGACACCTCGCCCAGCTGCTGAAGCGGCTTGATGGAGATGGCGAGAATCGATTCAGCTTGGGCCCCCTCAACCCGCAGCAGCTCTCTCTGCGTCTCGAGCCGCAGGCATCGTCGCCATTCCGCACCCCCTTCTTCTCAGCTGGCCGAACCTTCTCGGCAGATTCGGCCGTGTCATGGGCTGCGCTTGAGCTCTGCGCAGATGTCACTGCGACACTGATCGAACGACAAGGAGTAGAGCTCGTAGAATCATCTCGTACGGAGGATGTCCCCGTGGACGACGACGAGCCGACAGCGAGGTCCGGTACAAGGAAGCGTGCCCCACCGCGCGCTAGAGCAGCCTCTCGCCCTCTATCGAAGACGACACAATCACCTCTTGGCACTCGCGACAATACAGCAAGCCCGTCCAAACGTCTACGCCTCGACGAGTCTGCACGGACTGACCCGCTCACTCGCCTCATTGACAGTCTAGCTCAAGCGCCCGGAGCCACACTCGCCAAGGCGCGCTCGAATCGTCTATGGCGCCTCCAGATGACCTGCTTCCTCATCGGCCGCCACTACACCACCGCTCTGGACGCTGAGCAGCAGCAGCGCTTGGCCACGCGCATCATCGACCTGCTTAGCGATGGGGATCACGAGCTGCAGGGCTGGGCTTTCATATGCCTCGCCTCCCTCCTCTCGCAACCCACCAACCTAATCGCCGCAGCAATCCCGAGCCTAGAAAGCACTTGGACCCTCTGCTGCCGCCGCATTCAAGTCGCGGCCGTATCCCGTCAAGCAGCCCTTGCCGCACACGCGCTCTTGCAAAGCAACTTACTAGACAAGCATCGCTACCTTCACGACCTGAAGACGCTGTTCTCCGATCTCGACTTGGCCGCTCCACCATTCCCATTTGACTCTGTCTGCGACCTTTTTGCTAGTGCGCTCGACCTCTGTGCGACAGATGTGGCGATGGCAAAGTCGCCTTGTCGCAATCAGGTGGCAGCATGGCTGGCTTCAGTTTGGGCTCCGGCTGCGGGCATTGAGAGGGGATTTCGTGCCAGGGAAAGGATAGAGGAGCACGACTCGAGCGGTTTGAACGCCTTGCTGAGCCGAATTTGCCAGCTGCGGCCCGTCGCTACTCAGCAGCCCGTTATGCTGCTGCCAGGCAACGCCGTAGTCGAGCAGATGGGTTACGAGGATGAGACGAGAGACTTGCGGAACTTCTTGCTTACGGCCGCGTTGAGCTACGAAGCCAAACAGGATGGAAAGGAGGCAACGAGAGAGCAAAGTGAGGTGCAAGACAAGAATGACACGCCCTTACGACCGCTACAAGGCACTGAGCAGCGCATTACAAGTCTGCTCAAGCGAGCCATCGACGTTCTCAGCGAGCAATGGCGGCCGAGCAGCAGTCCGTCAGAGGAGGGCCCTTCACTTATGGAGTCAGCCTCAGTGGATCAGGCACGCCGCACGCTAGACGTGATCGCTACGACTCTTCTCTTCCAAGCCACTCTCACTCTCGGCCTCGTCGAAGCGAACATGATGCTCACCGCAGCCGCACACTCGCTCCTTCGCACCATCATGACCGCCGTCTCGGAGCGTAGTCGATGGTCCGTCTCTTCGCGCTCTACCCTTCTGGTTGCCATCGCCCCTCTCGTTGGTCCGCAAGTCCGGGTCAGCAATGATGTCTCCTCCCTACTCAAGGCGCTCGTCAAACCCGGTCCGTGCTCTGGTGTGCGGCAAGACACACTCTCATTGCAGTCTGTATCAGAAGACCGATGCACCACGTCCAGTGACCCTGTCCTTCATACTATCTGGACGTCAGCCCCTCGCGATGCGCAGAAGGCTTTTCTCAAAGCCCTACAGCGCTGCCTGCACACGATCTGCGACATGCCAGGCGGTGAAGAGGAGGCGACACAGCAAGGCGACGACGACGACGAATGGGGACAGGCGCGCCAGGCCACAAGCGAGTCAGACGAGATCATGAAGCCGGCGAAAGACTACGGTAGTGAACGATTTGCCCTGACGGCTTCAATCGCTCTCTGCGTCAATGGCTTGGTCGAGGTGGCTCGCATCACCGAATCAGCCGCGAGAGCCAACCCACTCATGGACGATGTGCTGCTCGACGGGCCCATCGTTGCTTTTGATCGAGCGGCACCAGCCGTCTTTGCTGCCTACTCGCGCGAACGTTTGATCCTCGATGACGAGGTCTTGGCATCAATTATCGACCGGCTGGGCAACGAGTACCTCAACGACTACGAATTCAAATTCGACGAAGATGCGCTCATGAATGTCATCAATTTCTGCGAGGCGTCAATGGCGGTGTGGCTGCCTGGCGCAACACCGTCGAGCAGCAAGTCGACGGGCGGACAGCTTTCAATGGGCGCCAATCAGTTCAACGAGTACTTTGCGCGCTCCCTCTTCAAAGGCAAACCGATGTCGTGGCGAGCGAGAGTCAGAGCGGCAGCCTACCTCGAGGTGCTGCTACGATCCACCTCCACACGTGACTGGACCGACAACGGCGATGACGACGTGCTGTGCTCCACTTCTCTGCTCCTCATCATCTACGGTCTCATGCAAGAAGGCGATATCCGCGTACGTTTCGCTGCGGCCACCATGATCGCTCGTCTCTTCGACTGCGTACCCACCGATTCGGAGAGTGACCTTTATGACAAGAAGTTGCTGCAGATTTTGACGTCGGACTGGGACGACTTCGAGGGGACGCTCACGCGCTTGTTGACTCTGTCAAACGTCATGATCAGAAGCTCTCCGCTGCGAGCAGCCGCGCTGTTCAACATCATTGAGCCCTTTGGCGGACGAGAGCGGGGACGGCCGTACCTCCCTCACGCAAAGGCCCTCTTCGCAGCCGTGTCCGACAATTTGGGCTTCTCGGCGCCGACAGATCTCTTCCGCGTCTTTGCAGCGCAGATCGCTTTCGGCCTCGACAGCATGGACAGCGATCCGACTCGCCTCCCGTGGTCTGTACTTGGCTATGACTCGGCCTTCCACTGCCTGCAGTACAACTTCATGGGAATTGGATCGATGATGGCGGCCATTGCGGTGGATAAGCCCGAGGTGCTCCCGCGATTTGGCGACCTTGCGCGATCCTTTGGTAAGACGATGAAGGAAGCGGTGGCGGAGTGCCTGCCCGTCGTTGCGGCAATCCAGCTCGTGATCGAAGTCTCGCTAGCTGAGCAGTCCAGCCGGCGAATAGACCAGCTGTTGGACTCGGCGCCCATTCTCAGCGAGCTACAGCAGCGCCTTACATCGGGCGTCACTACGGTCAAAGCTCTGGAGACTACCTTCGCACTTTCACTCGACCGCGTCATCGTCGAGACGCTGTCGCAATTTGCGGAGGAAGACCTCGGCAGCGACTGCGTATACCACGCTCAGCTACAGCGTGCCGACCCTCGCGTAGCGCAGGAGCTGACTGCGCTCTCAAATGGCGTTGAAGTGAACTCAAAGTCGCACGCCCACGTCCCTCACCGTCCTATCGCAAGCGGCTTTCAAGTCTACCAAACCATTGCCATTGCGACTGCCGAGCTAGACCCCCATTCCGAGCGCTCGCTGGCCTACCATGTTATCCACCAGATGCTCAGCCTCATCTGGCGTGAGCGACTGGTCAATGATCAGCTTCGGCACCTCCATGCGCTGCGTCTGTTCATAGCAATGAAGAGGGAGGGGGTCGCTTCGAGCCTCGTGCTGCTTCGTGCACTTCTTCACGGTTGCAGCTTGCTGATGGGCCAGCCAGATCTTCTCGCGTTGTCGTCCGGCATCGCTGCATGGTGCATTCAACGGTGCATCGAAATCGACAAGTCGCCGCCACAGCTCTCTTCGATTCTCATCGCAATGGCAGAGGGGGCCCGTGACGAGGCAACCTTTGAGTGGCTGGCAAGCCGCGTTCTCTTGCCGCTCGTAGAGGCAGAAGGGACTCGCAAACACGCTTTTGTGGCAATTTGTGCCTACCCTCGCCGGCTGCCTGTCCCTCTCGTATCGTCGTTGACACGACTCGACCTCCATCTCAATCTCGCAGCATTGACAGAGGTGCTCGTTCGCCACTCCAAGGTCTCCCTCAATCTTCACCTCCTCATTCGATTCAGGGATGCGCTCCGAGAGGCACAACAGTCGGACGTTTTTGCTCGTTCTACGATCTGGCATCTCTTTGACCGTCTAAATAGGCAACCCTCAGCCGAGTCAGCGTACATTCTAGGTGACATCCTCTCTGCGCTCCACGACAAGATCCAGACTCCATCCGCCGAGCAATACCAGGCTTCAGAGGAGACCCTGGGAAACCCCAATGCCAATCTTACGCCGCTCGTTCTCGCACTCAGTCGAGCAGAGAAGCCGTACGAGCCCATCAAGATCTTCATCGCCCTCAAACTTCTCGAGCTACAGCGAGGAGTAGATCTGCATCTTGCTGAGCGAGCCTTCCACAGCCTGCGCGCCATTCTCACCCAGGAGGCAGATTTGCACATGTCCACGGGCAAATGGCCGGACCTCATGACTGAGGAGCTCGCGCTGTTGAGCCATTACTCGACGGCGCCGGCTGCTCGACAGTCCAGCCACGTCGACTGCTCACTGAGAAAAGTCGACGCTCGCAAATTCGACGATTGGATACGCTCGATCGCCACATCTCTATGTGACCGGTTGTCCTCCATCGTAACTGAGTCATTCTTCGCTCAGATGCGCGAGCTTGTGGCTGCGGTAGCGTCTTTTGCCAGCAACGTCTTCATTCCTTTGCTGCACGCCTACCTCTACCTCACTCACGATTCTGGGGACATGGCGAGGGAAACTGCATCTCTTGCAGACCACCTAGGCCGGATCTTGAAGGACGACGACAGCGACCGCCAATCCTGGGCCACCATAATCAACGCTCTTATCTACCTGCGCAAGCAGGAATTGCCGGTCAACGCCGGTAGGTCGTCAGATCACTGGCTTCCTGTCGATTATCTCCTCCTCGCCAGACGCGCCATCGACTGCCAGCTTTACTCGACGGCGCTGCTCTGGATCGAGCTTGAGCGCGAGCACCAATCCGAGACGTGGGCACAAGCAGCAAAGCAGGAACAGGTTTCCCAGCTCCTCTACTCTGTGTACAGCAACATCGAAGACCCCGATAGCTTCTACGGTGTGCATCACAAGGACCTACGTGGGTCACTCGTGCGCCGCTTGCACCATGAAGAGGAGTGGCGGCGAGCTTTTGAGCTTCACGCAGCAGATTACGAGTGCGGCGGTAGTGCAGGCAGCGAAGCTGCTATTGCCCAGTCGCTGCATCAGATGGGCTTCAACAAGCTGGCGAGCTCGATGGACGCTGTGTACGCGGACTACGAGGTTGCTTGGAGGACGGAGGATTGGAGTCTGCCTACCGATCGAGACCCTCAGCCTGGCAACGGAGTCAATGTCTTTGCTGCTCTGCGAGCCCTGCACCAAGAGCAGGACGACACGGTCATTGGGCGCACTATATCTCAGGCTCTCGCATCAGAGGCAAGGGCGCTCTCTGGCGCTGGGGTCGAGGCGGTTAGCCAGATACGACGAGTCTGCCGCGACCTCATGAGCCTGAGTGAGGCGTGGCGATGGAATCACAGCAACACTAGCGGCGAGCAAAACTTTTCGGCTGATTTACGCCTCGATTTTGACGACTTTGAGCGCATCACGACCGTCCGCCAGTCTCTACTCCGCTCACAGCGCTACCGTATCCAAGCCAGTCAGATCGGTGACCTACTTGAGCCAGCAACAGAAGAGGCGCTCAAGAGCGAGAGTCGCCTGCTCCTCAATCTATGCCGCGCAGCTCGCAAGCAGGATCGCCAGCAGGCTGCCATGAATGCCGTGACTCGAGCTCAGAAGCTCTGTAAGCACCTGGCCCCATCGGCTCGACCAGCCGACCTCACTCCAGAGTTCGCCAGTGTGTTGTGGAACCAAGGCGAAGAGGTGATTGCAATTCAAGCCCTGAGTGAGGAAATTGAAGCCTTGCCACAGTCGGCAACTTCACGCGACGACCGCCTTCACAAGGCCAAGCTGCTGGCCGAGCTGGGCCACTGGCGAGCTACCGCCCGATCTCAACAGCCTCGCGAAATCGACGATCATCTCTTTCGCCCAGCACACGCATTGGTGAAAGAGGACGAGACGAGCGCAGAGTGTGCTGCCGTCTGCAACCAGTACGCCGTCTTCGCGGATGATCAGTACCGAGCTCTACGCAACGCGGCAGAGGTTCAACAGCTGGAAGCGTTTGTCAGCCATCGCCAGGAAGAGCTACGCCAGAACAAGGCCGAGATGTCTCGCGTGGACAGGAAGAGTGAAGCCTACAAGAACCTTCACTCGTACCGCAGTCAAGCAGAGAAGATTTTGCGCCAGGACGAGGCGCTACTGAGTCAGCACATCACCAGCCGCGAGTTCTTCCTGCTGCAGGCGTTCAAGATGTACGCAAGCGCTATGCGCTACGCTAGCGAGTACGATGGCAGCATTGTGCGACTGACGTCCCTATGGTTTGAGAACGCCGGCGATGAAAAGTTCAATGGCGAAATCCGACAAGCGCTCAGTGGGATGCCGCCTCACAAATTTCTCCCGCTTACTCACCAGCTCTCCTCCAGATTGGGATCCGACCCTCGCTCGTTTTCGACCAATGTCTCCATCGTCATGAAGAGGATGTGCCAGGCGCATCCCTTCCACTCACTCTACGCCATCTACGCCTTGAGGAAGGCTGACCAGGACTCAAGCCCGCAGCCAAGCACAGCGGCAAAGAAGAAGGCTTCCGCGGGCACCAAGAATGGCAATCCCAGCGATAACGCTTCGCCTGCTTCGCAGCGTGCGGCTGCGGCCCACGACCTCTGGCACACGGTGAAAGCTTCCTCTCCCCACAAGGCCCGCGTCGTTGCCTTCGAAAACGCCTGCGATGCCTACGTGGAGTGGGCTGAGCTGAATCTGCGTCGCTCCGTGCCGAACCTTTTCCATGGCAATGCGATCAAGTCTGGCTCTTTCGCGTTCCCTTCTCAAGAGAATCTGCCCCTCAAGATCAAGCAGCTGCCCTCCTACACAGTTCCTGTGGCCACGGCCGACCTGCCCGTCGATCCATCGGGCGCGTACCGCAATATGGTCACAATAGAGCGATACAGCGACCTCTTCACCACAGCAGGGGGAATTCATCTGCCCAAAATCACCGATTGCATCGGCTCGAATGGAGAGCGCTACAAGCAGCTCTTCAAGAGCGACGATGATCTTCGGCAAGACGCGGTCATGCAACAAGTATTCAGGCTGCTCAACGAACTCCTCATTCGCGACCGCAAAGCCGCTCAACGCCACCTGCGAATCCGCACCTACGCTGTCCTACCGCTAGGACCGCAGTGCGGCCTTCTCGAGTTTGTGCAGAACACCTGCCCTATCGGTGAGGTGCTGGTTGACGCACACCACTCGCATCACACCGAGGGCCAGTGGTCACCGGGAGACGCACGCTCCTGCCTAGCGGCCGTCATGGGCAAGACACCCTACGAGAAGCTGGAGGCGTATCGCGCCGTTTGCCGGAATATGCCTCCAGCCTTCCGTCACTACTTCATGGAGCAATTCAAGAACCCACCTACGTGGCTCGCCGTACGACTCAATTACACACGTTCCGTGGCCACCACCAGCATCATCGGGCATGTGCTCGGCTTGGGCGATAGGCACGTCTCGAACATACTGATGGATAAGAAGACGGGTGAGGTCATCCATATCGACTTTGGCGTCGCCTTCGAGCAGGGCCGCCTCCTTCCCATTCCGGAGCTAGTGCCTTTCCGCCTCACCCGGGATATCGTCGATGGGATGGGCCTCTCAGGGGTAGAGGGCGTTTTCAGGCGTTGTTGCGAGGAGACGCTGCGCGTGCTGCGCGGGAACAAGGACGTGATTCAGACGGTGCTGGAAGTGTTCAAGTACGACCCACTCTTTGCGTGGACGAGCAATCCCGTGAAGATCCTGCAGGCGCAGGGTGCGGCTGCGACAGGGCCAACGGCAGCCGAGGCGAAGACCAAGGGTGGTAGAGTCTCGACGCCTGGAACTGCGAGTGGCAGTCGGGCTACGATCTCGCCAGGAGGCGGCGATGATATCGCTGGCAGAGACACGGCGTCATTGAGCGCTGAGCGGGCAATCGGAACCGTACTGTCTAAGCTCTCGACGGGACTGTCCGTACAGACAACGGTGACCGAGTTGATTGGAGCGGCGACGGATGAAGGAAATCTGAGCGCCATCTTCCATGGCTGGCAGGCGGGAATGTAGGCGAAAGCGGGGTGTATGAGGAAAAAGGGGGAGCAGGGTTAGACTTGGTGGTTCATGTCACTTTCTCCGTCGATTCCATGTCTCTTCATTCAATACCAACCAAGCACACCATCTCACAGAAGAGCTTGCGAAACCGTAGATGAAATTGAGTGTGCGCGAAACAGAAATGAGATGGCCTGAAAAGGCAAGTATATTCTCCCCTCAGCCGTGCCTCTTTATGGTGTCACGGCTACTCCGACGCCCTGACTTTCTTCGCCGTCCCGATGATAGTACCATTGACCAGCTTAGCAAACCGCAAGCTGGCGACCGTCTCTCCCAGATGCTCAGCCACGGGGCTCAAGCTGGTCAACATCAAAGTCTTACTGTTGCCACCAAGCGAGTTCTTCAGCAGCCATGTCAGTGTGGAGTTGCGGTAGGGCACATGTCCTGCTGCTTTGCCTTGCCCGAGGGCGGCAATGACGTCCGCGAGGGAGGAGAGGGATTTATTGATGCTCACGGCTTCCTTCAAGCGACGCGGGTCGTCACCAGAGCCAGAATTGGCCAGACGCTCAGAGCCTGCAAGGTCGACGAGGCTGAGAGTCGCATCGCATGACTCCATTGTCGTGCTGTTGCTGCCTCTGACCCGCAGCGTGAAGACCGAGTGAGAGCGGGAGGATCGCTCATTCATGAGTGTGGCGGCTACTGATCTTCGAGCAGACGCGCGAGAGAGGAGGGCAAACACTTGCTGCGGGCTCGAGAGGGGCAGTACGACCGCATCGCTGACTGTTGTACGACCCTTCTCGTGCTGAATCTCATGCTTGACGGGAGTGGTGCTCTTCGGGTCAGCCTTGCCGAGCAGGTCGTTGATCGTCTCGTTGTAGATCTCGAGCATCGAGCCGGAGAAATCATAGCTCCAGCCTTTATCCTTGAGCGCTTCGGCAGTGGCAAAGAGCATCTGCACTGCCCTTGGGATAAGACCCGCCCCTTCACTGACGGACGACGCCTCGTAGTTCGCCGTGGGTAGCCCTGACCCTTCTAACGTGTGCGTCTTACCAGATCCGGTCTGGCCGTAGGCAAAGACGCAGGTGTTGTACCCGTCGAGTACCGATTGCATCAGGTGCTGGACCTCGTCGAAAACGTCTCGTTGCGTTGCATCGGGGCCGAAGACGTGGTCGAAATCAAATTGGAAGGTACGCATTGTGGCCGTGCCTGTTGCTGATTCGCCGGCAGAGAGAATCTCAATGGATCGAGCCTCCTTGGGGTTGGGGAAGCGCACTCTGCGAGTTGTCACAGGGATGAAGGTCAGGATGGGCGAGAAGAGCATCAACGTCGAAAGCCCGAGACTCACGTAGCGAGCGAGTTGCCCTGATGCTGCAGCGCCGGCCTCATCCTCGCAAAGACCCTGATGTTACCACGCAGCTCTTGAATCTCATTGTGCAGCTTACGCCTGAGGCTCTCTGCCTCCCTAAGCTCCCCCTCAATCTCAACGACAGCCTCGCGCTGCTTGATCAGCTCTGCCTCCACGTCGGCGGTACGCTGCTGACTCTCCCTGAGCTGATCCTGCAATCTCTGCACCTCAGTGCGCAATGCCGAATTTGTGGCTTCCATGGTGAGGTGGGCAGTACTATTCTGGGCCATCGAATCCTTCAATGCTCTGACGGTGTTACGCTCCCTGTCCAAATCCTCTTCCCATGCCCTCTTTTCCCTCGCGTGCGCCTGACGGAGTTGAGCCATTTCATCGTCGAACAGGGTCCTTCTTCTGCCCACCTCGCGCTTGCTCTCCTTGGCAAGGCGCTTCTGCTCCTCGAGCGACTCTTCGAGCTGCGTAACTCTCTCCGAATACTTCTTTCGTTCTTGCTGCTCGGCGGCCATTTGGGCTTCCGTGTTTGCGCGTTCCCGGTCAAAGAGGGCAGCCATCTGCGCTAGCTGGGACTCAATGTTGGCAAGCTGGGAGGGTGAGGCCTAGCGCGAGAGGAGTGGTGAGAAGGGAGGTCAGCATATACTCTGCTCTTCGCTTTTACCCACTCATGGCGTATGCTCACCTCTTCCGCTGGTGGCGGACCCTGTGCTGGCCTCTTAGTGCCTGCTGATGCTGCAGAGGAGCCCGATGCTACCCGTCGTGTCGTCGGCACGGCAGAGGGTCTCTTGATGGCCGTCGTTCCGCTAGCACTCCTGGTGGAAGTGGCGCTCGCGTTCCTGTTGGTAGCATTGTTGAGAGGAGCTCTCGGGGCTGGACCGCCAGGGATCGTCAACTTGGAAGAGCTGGCGCCGCTAGACGATGGCTTGCGCAGAGTAGAAGGAGGAGCGATGCGAGAGGCACGCGCTGGTCCTCCTGATGATGAAGAGGAGCCGGACATGTCGTTGACGGATGCAGCAGGTGGTTGTCGATGATGCGGTGGTGTTGAGGACAAGTCGCCCGCCGCTTGCTGCTTCTCCCACTCTCAGTCCGCCTCTGTTGCTTGCTGTTGTTGTTTGGCAGCCCGGCGCGTCGAGGCGTGTGAGGTCGGAGAGAGAATCCCTGACCACGTGGCGTGTTGGATTCTTGAGTAAAGTGGCCCGTACCGCGAGGCGCGACTCCGCGTCGAGCTGGGCTGTCCTCTCCGCATTTTGTCCTCTCCGCTAAGACGACAGACGACCTCAACCACCACTGGTGAACACTAATGCCGTGAACCTTTCCGCATGGAAGGCCTCCGCAAGCGTCAGCTTGGTGCCTCTCGTGTCCCACATTCACAAGAGCGCAAGTACGGCAGCCTACGTCGCGTACGCAATCTGCCGTCGTCATCGTCTCATTCCCGAAGAGAATCAGCTGCTGACCAGGAAGACAGCGACCCTGCCACCGTAGACGACGCAAGCGACAGCAGTAGCGAGCATCAAAGCGAGGGAGAGGAGTGGGACGCGGCTGCGATCAAGGCGTCGAGCAAAAAACGCCGCAACAAGACGGCCGAACCGGGCTCACCGCTCGACTCAGCACGACCGCATAGACGGAGGACCGCAAGCAATGCATCGTCTTCGCCGCCAAAGGTAGGCTGCGCCCCCATCAAGAGGGTCAAGGGGCTTGAATCATCGCGCGAGTCGAGTGCTCAAGTCTCGAGCTCATCACTCGAAGACGACGAGGCGCTGCAGCCGCCCAAGAAAAGGTCTCAACAGAAACGAGCCTCAGGCTTCGGCCCGCTCAAGCTGCCTGCCACAGCAGCAGCAGCAGCATCGCATCGTGTAGCCAGCGCTGCCGGTCCCTCGGGCTCCTCGGCTCCCTCACGCAAATCGATCCTCAAAGTAGCCGATGCTGCATCAAAGGGAGAGCTACGGCAGGCATCCCGCGACCCCTTCGCTGCAAGTAGTTTCGTCCGCTCCATTTCAAGCGATTCTCCCTTCGCCTCAGGCAACGAGTACGCCGTCGAGAAGCTGGCAGAGGCGCCGCGACGCAGAGCCGCTGTAGGTATGCAGCTCCCCCCGAAGGACAAGACGACGACCACTCCAGCCTCATCGGCCGACAGTATCTTCTCTTCCCCTGCGACGGCCACTACGGCTACGGCAAGCCCCTCTCAAGAATCTCTTCGCCGAATGCTAATTGAAGCCTCCGATGGCACGACACCCAAGCAACGCGCAACACGGCGAGGTTCTCAAGCCAAATCGGCCGCCACTCCCCGCCGAGTCGTAGATCTCAAGTCTTGCCCCTTTTGTGATCAACCCATGCCCAACAAGCCCAGCCGTGAACTCATCGAGATGTTGCAGCCCTACCTGGACAAATGGCATGATGGTCGCACACTGAAAGCGACGGAGACCCTCGCGGCATGCACAAAGCACCAAGAGGAGCTTGAGGTCATTCCGAACGGGAAAAAAGAGGGCTGGCCCACCAAACTAGACTTGGCCAGTCTGCTAGAGAGGGTCGAAGAGGTGGCGAGCGTGAGGGTCAAAGAGCTGATGGAGGAGCCCATGGAGAGTGTCTTCTGGGAGACGGCTTTGCGCTTGCGTAAAGGAAGGCGTGGCGGGCAGGTGGACGCGGAGGCAGAGGCGAGGCGCGACGAGCCCGCCGCCACTTCCTGGCTCACCAGCATGCTTGACGTTCAAGCTGGCTACTACGGCGAACAGGGATGCGACGTCATCCGCTCGTCACTTGCAAGATCGCACCTTCCATCAATCACCCAGCCTGCCGGCCTGGCGCGTATTCAACCCTTGACGGCGATCGAATTTGTCGACAACATACTTGTGCCCGAGGTGGCTTGCACCTTGATCATGGAGGATTATGCGGCCAGGCCGAGGAGAATAAGAAAGCATTTGAGCATGGAAGAGGCAAGAGAGATCAAGAGACAGAGTACCCCTTACGGGATGGCAATGTATCCTGCTGAGACGGGAGGGAGGGGGAATCACCTCTTTGGCGAGTACAGCAGCACGACGGAGAAAAAGACGACGACGGCCGCAGCCTCAGCCTCGGTGCCAGCGTCAGCGTCAAGTTCGACAACCTCGAGTTCCACTCGGCGAGCTCGTCGCCAGGTCAGCGAGCTAGCGACCCCTCCGGGCCCGCCAGCAGAAGCAGCCCGCCCGCGTCCACGTCCTCAGCCCTCCGCCTCTACAACTAGCATCACACGCCGTCCCTTCCTCGACGACGATTCCGACGCCGAGGGAGCTCGCCCTAGCCATGCTATAGATCTCACCACGCCTTCGCCGGGTCGCCCCAGGCCGAAGCCTAGGATCACCGGCGATCTACACCACGTCTTACGCGATGACGAGGATGACGACGACGACTTTTGGTCAAGACGTCCGGCCAAGCCGAGAGCCAGTACCAATGATGGTGGTGGAGGAGCACAGACTCGAACTCCTCCGCGGCTACCAATGGGCGACGAAGCGACCCCGAAGGCAAGGCCTGGGCCGCCTATCGTGCCTATCACGCCGAGCGATGCGCAGAAGACTAGGAGGGAAGAGCAGCAGCAGGGGCAGGAGCAGGAAACAGGAGGATCATCGCACTCCCAGTCAGAGTGGGTCGCTACACCTTGTCCACTTCCTCGCACCGGGCTCATCCTGCCGCCGAAAGAGGACACAACCGCTCAGCCTCGCCCAATCCATGGGCTACGATGCCCCATCGAGCGCATATAGGTCAGGGATCGTCGAGGCGGCACGAGTACGAGCGCAGAGAGCTGAAACAAAAGCGGTGTAGAGCATTGTCAGCCTCTTCAACGATATTGTCAATATACGAGACGTGTGCTTTCCCACTTCGTGGTCTCTGCCGCGAACTTCAGCGCCAGCGATAGCGCCCGCCCAATGACTTGCGTTCTTGGAGGAATGACTCGCCACATCGTCACGCTCCCTGGAAAAACACTAATCTCAAAAGGGAATAATTAATAGCAAAAAGCGAATGATAAGGTGGAGCGAGGTAGGATAGAGTGTGGGCGAGGAGGAGGCCAAATAAAGTAGGTGGCCAACAGAAGTGTGAGTACAATAATATGGTCCACGACGCTGCGACCTCTCCTCGCCAGCCTTTCCTTTTCATGTCTCTTTTCTCTCACAGGCTCGTCCTCGCCTGCAGCGCCTTTATGATCCTTCCTGCCCTTGCCTGTTGCCGTTGCCCACCACGACGGTTCTCCTTACCGGTCTGGTGCTCGTGAGCGTTGACGCCCCTTTGCCGGTGACCGTTGTTGGATTGTCTTGCAAGCTACTGGCTGCAGTAGCCTTGGCGAGCTCCTCGTCATTGCTGCCGGCCGCAGTAGTTTCACCCGATGCGTCTCCCTCGCCGAGCCCGTCCTCCTCGGCGATGGTACTCACAGGGATGGGAGGCATATCGTGGGCGCTTGGCTCGCGGGAGAGAGAGTGGCCGAGCCCATTGGTCGCCGACGCGTTGGCCTCGTGTGAGGCCGGGCTGAGTGGCTCCATTGCAGGGGCCACCGCGCCAGAAGGGACCATGCCCATCCCTACGTGCATCGCATGCCCTCCTCCCCTGTCTCCTCCTCCTCCTCCTCCCCTCCCGCCTCCTCCATCCCTGACCTGGATTACCCGCCCGCACCTATCCTTACCATGCGAGATCTTGACGCCCGAGTAGTCTGGATGAGACTTCATTGCCTCAATAGCCTTGATCGCGTTCTGTATACTGCAGAAATTGACGAATGCACAGTTCTTCTCGCGAAGAGAGTTGACCAGCTCGACATCCCCATGGCGGGAGAAGTCGGCGCGCAGCTTGTCCTCATTGAGGAAGTTGGCGTCCTCGATGTTACCGATGTAGACATTTCTGGAGCACCCGGCCTGAACTGCCATGGCGATTGCCGGCGAGAGTGGTCCGGAGTGCTTGCCCCAGCCAATCTTGAGTCGGCGATGGTGAAGCAAGATGCCCATCTCGCTGCTCAGATGGTGGAACGCCAAGGCGGAGTTGGCATCGACGAACGTGACGAAGGCGATGTGCTTCTCAGGCAAATAGCGTACCGTCTGCAGAATACCTCCGCGAATGTGGTTGCAGATTTCTTCGATGGTGGCTGAGGGGTGGATGTTTCCTAGATAGACGGTGCGGTTCCCGATCTGGTCGAGGGAGCGATCCAGGTAGGTAGGGGATGTAAGGGAGTCGTCCATTGAGGAGGTGCCGGCCTGGGCGTCTGCGAATCCGCCGACTCGAGCTGGAGCGCTTGCTGGTACTCCGGCACCGGCGCCCGCAAAGCCAAATGCAGTTGGGTAGCCCAGCGAAGCGGCTGCCGCCATGCCCATTGCGGCTGCATGGCTGTTGTGCGCCTGATTTTGCTGTTGCGACTTGGGCACGTATGCGCAACGGTCCTTGCCGAAGTTGACGCGGCGATTCGCCCACTCTGGTTCCTGAGGGAGCTGAGAGACGACCTGGATGGCAGTCTGGATGGAAAGGAAGTGGACGAAGCCGATGTTCTTATCGCGGACGATCTTGATCTGGTCGATTGGCCCGAAATGCGAGAGGTCATCTCGGAGCTGCTCTTCAGTGGTGTTGTCGTCTTGACCGAGCTGAACGTAGACGTTGCGAGTTGCTTGATTCTGCTGGACTGCCATGACTACCCCGGGAGGGACGGGCGACGGTCGTCCCCACCCAATCTTGAGCTCCTTGCCGTGCAGCGTGAGCTTCTTGACTGATGCGTCAGCATGGAAGGCTGCGGCTGTATTGGCGTCCAGAAACGAGATGAAGGCGCAACTCTTCTCGGGCAGGACCTTGACGTTCTCAATTGGACCGAACTTGACGTGATTGAGGAGCTCGTCGACAGATGCATCTGCGGGCAGATTGCCGACGTACACGGTACGACCTGCCGCTGCTGCTCCTCCTGCGCTAGTCGGAGTGCGACCTGGCCCTGCACCCGGTGAGAGGAGATTCGGGCTGAAAGGGTGGGAGGAGAAGTTGGGCGAGAATGGCGAGAACATGGGCGAAGGGGCCGACATGTAAGGCGCAGACTGAGGGACAGCATGGGGGAGGTAATTGTGATGGTGGTGATGCGGGCCGACTGCATTGGCTGCTGTCAGGTTGAGAGGAGATAGGTGCGCGTGTGCATGCGCGTTTGGGTAGTTCGGCGATGGCGAATGAGAGAGCGGAGGCTGCGATGTGCTGGGGTACGATGCGCCGCTTGCGTGCTGCTGCTGGTACGAGGCGGCGTGACCGTGAACGTAGCCATTGCCATGGACATCGTGGTGATGGATAGCAGGCGAAACTGCTGCTGCTGCTGCTTGCTGATGTTCTTCAGTAGGGGATGGCATAACGTAGCTTAGAGGGGCGCTCGAGGTGGCTGCTCCTCCAGCTGCTGCCGTAGAGGACGCTCCTCCTCCCGAGGTGGCATGAGATCGATATCCGCCCAACGCTACGACGCTCGGGATGTTACTGTCGGAGGTGAATCGAGTCTTTTTTCCAGTCGCAGACTCTATGACGTTTGCGCCAGATGACAGGCCATGCTGATGAAGACCCGAAGGGGAGCGGCGCATGCCATCACCCCCGGCACCACCACCAACACCACCAGCAGCGAATCGCGAACTGTCGTCGCCGGCCGCATAGGGCGAGGGGGATGGATCGTAGGGAGATGGTGTCGATGACATGTCGGCAACTGAAGAAGGCCGTGTGGACGTAGAGCAGGCTGTTCAGGGGCAGCTAACCGCGGAGAGGGAGAGGCGAGGAGCGGGTATATCGTCGTCTTTTGTTGTTGTCGGTAGTCGTGTATTAGTTGAAGCGCCCTTGTATGCTGCTTCCTGATGTCGAAGCGTGCGTGTATGCTGCTTCGTCCACTTCAACTTGACGTCGGTGTAGTGGTAGCGTAGCAGGACGAACAAAGGAAGGACTGGGATGCACGGAGCCTAAAGCAAGCCGCCGTGCTTTTGAGACCGTTGCGTTGCGCTGCAAGGGAGGGTGACAAGACTCGTCGACCTCGTGGGTATGCCGAAAAGGGAACAAGGGGATCGAGCCTCGATGATGGGGGACGAAAGGAGGGAAAGGAAGGAGCGTCGGTGCCGGTCGGTCGGGAGATGGTTGGAAAGAAGGAGCAGCGGTGCGTTGTTGCGTTGCGTTGCGTTGCGTTGGACTCTGTGTGTGCTTTGGCAGAGTAGCGGCAGCGGCCCAGGAGAGAGTGCGCTTGGTGTCTCGGGCCTTGCGCCTGGCTGCTTGCTTCTCGACTCGCAGTCCCGCTTTGGCCTGGGCGAGCCGAGGACAGACGAGACAGACGATCGAAAGGCAGGGGGGGAGGAGCGTCAAGTCGCAAATGGCCGCGACTCGCCCGACTGGCTGGTCTTTCTTTGCGAGGTGAGCGTGACTTAGACTAGCTCCGTTGCCTGGGAAGAAGGCGCTTCCTGGGCGGCGTCGGCGTTGTAGCCGCTCTCGTCAGAGATGGTTTGGCCGCGAAAGCTGAAAGAGGGAGAAAGAGGCCAGAGGCGAGGAGGGGCCACCTGGATCACGCTAAGGTTGCGGGATGACAGTCGACGTCGAGTCGTGATTGATTGAAGCTTCAGACAAGGACGGTGAGGGGAGGATGATCGTTTAGCCGCCGCCGCCGCCGCCACCACCGCCACCACCAACAACGGGCCATGAAGGCTGGTAATCACGTTCGAGATTGAGGCAGGCACCCGCAGAGAGAAACGGGTTGCGTCCAAAAAGAACACGGGACGGGCCTTGATAGCGGCGGACATTCATGTACATCGTCAAACGGGACCAGAGGCCGGCAACCCAGCAACGACGACGGTGCTCCGAGGATGCGGCGGAGCATAGAACAGCGCCGCAGGCACGCGATCGTTGCGGCTCAATCATCGAGTATTTGCCATTAGCTGAGGCTCAACGCTGGCTGCCGGATGTCGCGACCCCGCCCGCGTGATGGTTGGAGATGGACCAATTTCGCGCTGCGCGGAGCAGGCCAAAGCAACACCTCGTGCAGCTTTCAGGCATGACACAGGCGCAGTGGCTCGCGAAGCCAGGCGGCGGGCCAAGAGATCTCCGCTTGCGCCTGGGAGAAAGCTACGAAGGGCGCAGAGATATGGTAGGTTGCGCTGGCGGGGCAAACCTTGAAGGCCGCAGCTCAGACGTTGTTACCCAGAGAAGAGATGCTCGTGATGATGATGTTGATGACAATAGGGCAGGGCACCGGTGTAATAGAAAGGAGACTACACGACGACAAACTCAATCCTCCTCCCCTCCTACCCTCCTTTTCTTCCCTCGGCCACGCCTCACGCAACCAAGGAGCTTAGCTTTCTCAAGCTCGGCGCCTGAATAAATGACGGAATGTACGTCTCGATCCCCGTCACCTCCCTCGGCATCGGTAGTTCATACGGACCAGCCTCATCCACCTCTGGCGGGAGGAGCAAGTGATCGTTCCTATCGTTTGGCACAACCCTCGCTGCAGCTGCCTTGAGGATCTCCTGCGAGATCGGCTGCTCGTACTCTGCCGTGTGGTAGGAGGCGAGGAGCTTGTGGATCTGCGAGGGGGAAAGAATCCAAGAGACATCGAAGATGATGCTCACGTCGTCGACGGTGCTCTTCTTCAGTTGCAACAGCTTAACCGACTGGGAAAGGTGCTCAAGCTGGAGCATCGCCTCTGGGATACCCTTGGTCTTGCACCACTCCTCGATACGCGTGATGTTGTACTGAATCTGCATCGCCCGTTTCCACGAGCAGAAGCTGCGACGCAGCACCAGGTCATTGAATGCCGTCGAGTTGATGAGGCGCATGAGCTCTGTGACCACCTGGTGAACCACGGCAGCCTCGAGGTAATACGTCTTGAGGGCGCGCCAGACTGTGTTGAGGATATTGAGCACGTCATCCATCGTATAGGCCGGTGCAGCGTTGGTCGCGCTCGAGATGAGACGATTGAACAGACGACCGCTCGAGTTCTCGATGAAACCGGGAAGCGACTGCGACTCAATGACGGCTGGCACGACCATCTTGTGGAGGCGACGCTTGGTGTTGTCGATGAGAGTGTGGTAGATGTTGTACTCCAGCGACTCGAGATCGTGCTTTGCCAGCACGATGAGGCGCTCATAGTCGCCAAATGCTTGGTCATTGTCCCCGGGCGTTATGCCTGCAAGGAGGTCGCTCTCTGCAACAGAGACGAACGACAGGAGCTCGTGGACATTCGAGATCCAGTAGATGGCCTGCGTAACCAGCTCGTCTCCCTCCAAGCTCATGACGTGCGTCTGGATCGTCTGCATCACGTTCGCCAACACGCGCTCTGAGGGGCGGATCATGCTGCGCAGCCAGTACTCGTTGAGAACCAATGCGATGAGGTGCGAAGGGAAGAGGCACTCCTTGGGCGAAATGTCGTCGCCCATGGGCACACGGAGCTGTTGGATGAGGCCTTGCAGAAGGTCCTCGTCCAGCTGAGCCTCGTCAAGCAGGATGGACTCAATCTCCTCCACGACGGCATCCTCGTCGCGGTCCATAAGCTGCTGAGGTGGCATGACGGAGACGTGACGATTGGCGGCCGCTTGAGCTTTGCGCACATTACCACCAGGTGCAACGTCCGCCGAGCGCGGACGTTGTGCTCGCCGACCGCTGCCGTTGGCAGTCGTCGCGCTAGTAGGCTCCTTGCCCATCGTGAGATCGTACAAGCCGTTGAAGTCGCGTGTAGCTGCGGCGCCACCTGCGGGCTCACCATTGCTTGTACCACTGAGCTGCGCAAGAGAATGAGCGCGGGCGAGCTCCTCGCGCAGCTTGCTGATCTCCGCACGAAGGGAAGTCGCAGTGGTATTGTCCTCGTCCTCGCGCTTGCTCAGGGCACTTTCCCTAGCCTCGAGCTCCTCCGCGCCACGTCGTACCTCCTCCTCAAGGCCAGCGATCTTCTCCTCATGGACCGTAATCTGCCGCCTCGCCGCGTCGTGCTGCTCGTCCAACTGCTTCTTCGCGGCGATGAGGGCCTCAAACTCTGGCAATGGAACGCTCGGCTTGTCCAGCTCGGTTTGTAGTCCTCTCGACTTGACATCCAACTCCTCGTGCTTGCCCTGCCACTCTGCAATGCTTGCCTCCAAGGCTCGCACACGCGCAACGAGCTCCTTGTTCTCCTTTGTGCGCTTCTGCAGGTTTTGAGTGAGCTCGACGACCTTGTTCTCGAGCTTGTACGTGACCTCCTTGAAGTGCTTGGCGGACTTGGCCTCGTTGCGTAGGCTGATGAGTTCGCGCTTTGCGAGGCGGCGGCGGTGCAGGGATTGGAGAAGTACGATGCCCTTACGCTGGGACAGGAATTGACGTCGGGCGAGCAAACCTCGGAAGAGGCTTTGCAGGCGTACAGCGGCCGAAGTGACGCGGGTGTCGGCAAACCTGGAGCGAGTTGCCCTGCCACGAGCCAGAGACTGGATGCGCACAACGGCTGCGAGGGTCTGGCGGTACGACTGCTGGGCGAGCCAAGCGCGCAAGGCCGTCTGGAGAAGCACGGCTGCTTTCTGCTGGCGCATGCCATTGACCTGCTTCTTGGCCGCCTGCATTCTCCACCAGGACTGAAGCTTGACACTTGAAGATCGCATGGTGCCGTATTTGCGCATCTGTATGTTGCGGCGCAAGTTCTTCTGAATGAGCGTTACGAGGCTCTTGAGTCGGTCACCACGACGCTGCTCAAATTGTGCCAGCATGCCGGCGCGGAAGAAGATCTTGTTGAGACCAATCTGGTACTTGTCTGCGTCATCTACGCAAGTCTTGAGGATATACGCCGCGAGCTCCTTGGCCTTCTCGAGACTGGTCATGTCCCAATGAGCCGAGGGGACCAGCATGTAATAGCGCTCTGCGAAATCGGCGAAAGTCCAGCGCGAAGGGTACCCGGCGCACGAGATACGGATCGTCTCGAGCACACCGCAGGCTCGTAGCTGACCGAGGACGTTCTGCGGCTCGACCTCCCAGGCCCTCTTGGCCTCGTTGGGCTTAATGCAGCGGATATAGTGGACGTTGGTCGCATCAATCGTGGTCATGAGCGATACCAAGCTCGCCTTGAACTGTGATCCGAGCGTCGGCTTCTTGACGATGCCTGCGCCCGGGCGACGGACCGCAGCAGCAGCAGCTGTCTTCTCTCCGTCAGCAGCGGTCGCAGACGGCTGCTCCTTGGCGGCGTTAGCGAGCTGCGTGGCCGTCTCGAGGACCTCCTTGAGGAAGTTGCTCGTTGTGGCGCCGAGAAGCGTGAGATGCTCGTCCGGCACGGCATCGCGATTCTTTTCCAGGAAGCCCTCCACTTCGTATTCGACGTCGAGGGCGTAGTGGCAAACAGTGAAGGCGCTCTGCCCGAATCGCGGCTTCTTGAACGAATTCTTGTACTCGGGCTTGCGCTCCATCTGTGTGTAGAGCTTCTGAAGGAAAGACGCATCCGCACCCGAGGGCAGGCGGCTCTCCTCGTCGAGCAACGACAAGATACCTAGCCTGCTCTCAATCATGTCGATTGTAGGCTGATTGTCCGAGAAGTCAATGAAAGTCCACGAAATCTCTTCTGCCATGTACTCGTCCTGCTCGAGCTTGAAGACGTGCCTGTTAAACTCGTGCTGCAGTCGCTCGTTTGCGTAGTTGATGCAGAACTGCTCGAAGGAGTTCACCTTGAAGCGCTCAAATCCATAGATGTCCAGCACACCGATCATGGACTTGCGGGCGTCTGCAGAACCCAGCGCGAGGCTGTGGTTGAGCTGGTCGACGAGCCATTCGAAGAGGCATGAGTAGACGTACTTGGCTACTGAGTCGCGCACGACGACGGCTTGAGCCTGCGTGAGGTTGGAGACAATCTTCTCGCCGCGGGTGACAATTTGCTTCTTGACGGTCCACTTTCGGAACTCGGCCAGGTCAATTCCGAGGAGCTTCGCAGCGATGAAGAGACTGGGCTCGTCCTGCGCAAGCATGGCGTCATTGCGGGTGGCGCCAATCTCGACGTTGCCCAAGTGCAGCAGCGCTGCGAGGAGTCGGAAGATTGACCACTGGCGCTCGACGGTAAGGCCAACGGTGCCCAGCGCTTGTTGTGTCTCCTTAAAGTCCTTCGCATCGTCAACTCCCGTGATCGTCTTGTTGCCTCCTTGATTGAGGTAGTGGAACTTGGAAGCGTCATCGAGGCCGAGCTCTTTGCGCTCCGAGGCCGGTGCACCAGCGCAGAGCTGGTAGAAGATGTGGTAGTTGCGCTCATTTTCTGGCTGGTAGACGAGACGAGATCGCTCCAGTAGGTATGTACGAATCTTGGCCCCAACAATCTCATGGTTTCGGTCGAAGAGGATCTCGATGTACTTGCCGAATCGCGACGAGTTGTCGTTCCTCGTAGTCTTGGCGTTACCAAATGCCTCCATAATGGGGTTCGTAGCCAAAATCTGCCTCTCCGTTTCGCTCATGCTGGCTGCCGCCGACGAAGAAGCAGTCCCACTGGCCTGGGCAGCGCTGTTCGCTGCTGCCCTCCTGCTGCCTGGCCGATCTGGGTCTTCCACCGTAGCAAAGTAGCGCATGATGTACTTGGCCGAAACAGTCTTTCCCGCCCCTGACTCGCCGCTGACGACGATGGTCTGGTCCTTTTCATCGCGGATCATGCAACGATAAGCGTCCTCTGCGATGGCAAACAAGTGAGGCTCGAGCTCGCCTCGACGCTTGCCAGAATAGGCTTGGATGATCTCGGGGCTGTAGAGGTTGAGGGCGAAGAAGGGGTTGACGGCGATGAGCACGATGCCCGAGTAAGTGTAGATGAGGCGCTGCGAGTAGCGGCTGAGGATGGCGTGCAGAACTGCGATCGGCGAGGCGGGAAATCAGCCGTCAGCATCGTGATGGGGAGCGCGATGGCTTGCTAGCTTTGCTACTCACCCGCCGGCTCATTGAGATAGGACAGATTCGTCAAGTCGTCGGTCGCTTCAAGCAACGGCGGATTCCTCAGAGGTGGCAGCTGCTCGTCACGTTGCTTCCCACGCAGCTTCTCCAGTGACGTCTTGACCACTCGCTGCGACTCATCGTCGTCCAGGGTGAATTCAATGGTGACTTCCCCTGTCGCTTCGTTGACGCCCACTTTGCCAGACTGCGTGGCAGAGATCCAGCCAAGGTCCTTGTCAGTGAACCAGGCGCGCGTACCGGGCACGTAGGGGGAGAGAGCTGTCATCGCTTCGCTCGAGGCCATGTTGGGCAGTCGCGATGAAGGGTGGTGGGTTTGAAGTAGGGTCAAGTCGCTGTATACGTTAAGTTGTGTAGAGTTTGAAGGCGAAAGCGGAGGCGAAGGCGTCGGCGGCGATTATCAGGAAGGGCGAGGCGAGTCGTTGCTGTCAGTGGCTCTTTGTCCCTGATTGGTATTGACGCGGCCGTGGAGTCACGCTCTCTCTCTCTTTCTCCAGGGCAATGAGCAGCAACAGCAGTAGCCAACCCGAAGCCAGCCGGGGGTCTCGAGGGGGCGATCAACAAGGGAAGGGAAGGAAGGGGAGAGTGGGTAGCCAGATCAAGGCTGCGATGAGGAAGGTAGGAGAGGATCAACGGAAATAGAGGTCAGTCATCCCCTCTCAAACGGCCGACGGACGCTACGACGCTGCAACCAAGTCCAAGAGCAGCTTCACCTTCGGGCTCGTGGCGCTCTCAGCCCGTGGGCGCTTTTCGCCGCGTCGGTGCGCCTCGTGTCCTTCTCCTCTCCTTGCTGGCCGCGCCCCGCCCACTCACTCACTTGTTGCCCGCCCGCCCGCTCGCCCGCCCGCCCGCTCAAAGTGTTACTTCGGGCTAAGACTGGCGCAGTGCACCCGGCTCTCAACCGTCGCTCAGCCAACAAACAAAAGCGCAGAACGCAGGGCCGAGCGGGCAGCAGCAGGCCAAGCCAAAGCCATCTACGGTTGGGCGCAACATCGAGAATGAACAGCCGTCGTCACGGCCCGTGGTGGTCATCTACGTAGAGTATGCTAACCGCATTGAGTGTAGACATTATCATCAAGAAGGTCGAGAAGCGATGGAGGGGTAAAGACGAATGAACAAGAAGATAGAGCGAGGCATAGAGGCAGAGGGGAGCTTAGACGACATACTGGCTCAACCCCGCAGCCTGTACCTTGTCACCGGCACTCTGGTTAAGAGCGCCAATGAATGCAACGACCTGGCCCCTCAGCTGCCCTCCAAGGACGTCCTCTTGTTGGCCAAGCACGTGCGCAAAGAGCTGCAAAATGGTATCAATGTGCTGTGCCGCCACGGCGTTGTTGCTCTGCACCAGGCTCATGAGCGATTGCAGTACGGGAGCCCATTCGGCCATGTCCTTCCTCAGTGGCAAGCAGCCAAAGATGACGGGCAAGAGCTGGTCAAGAGGCAAGCCGTCGGGCTTCGATGTGATGATACGGCAAGCGCATCCGACTGCATTATCCGTCGCGATTTGCTCGTCATTGCTCTCGCTCTGGCGCTTGTCGAACATGGGACGGAGGGCATTGAGGAGAGCAGGGAAGTGAGGTGAGAGGTCCTGCTTGCTATTCTGCACCAGCACACCAGCAGCGAAGCATCCGTTGGAGCGTACCGACGGGTCTTCGTCGGCTACGGCGCGAGAGATGACGCTGAGGAGCTCATTGGTGAAGGGAGTGATGTGCTCCTTCATGCCCGTAATGACCTCGCCAAAGGTGCCCACGACTGTTGCCCTGTCAGCAGAAGAGCGGGCAGGGGTATAGTACTTGATGAGCGCCGGCAGGAATTGACGGAGCGGGTCGGTGAAGTCGGCTTGAAGGACGGTGGCCATCGCGCCCACAAGGTCGGAAGCGGCCGAGATGAGGAGGGAACCGTACTCTGAGGCTTCCTCTGCCAAGTCGTCGTCCTCGCCGTCTGCGTCTACTTGCGCGGCCGTCTTGCCCTCGAGAGTGAGCATGGTTTGCGTGCAGACAGCCTCGAGGTATTGCGGCGCGATGATAGCCGGGCCGTTCTTGTTCAAGCATTCTGCGAGACCGCGGCAGATCTCGATGGAGACGACGCTGCGAACGAGAGGGGGAAACGCCAGGACTTGTCAGTACCTCTGTGACTCCAGCATCGTGGAGAAAGTCCCGCCTCCCTCGCCCTCGCTAATGTCGCGCTCGCTCTCAGATAATAGGGAACAGTGTGTTGTCATGCTCAGCTCTACAGCCTCGTGGGCCGGAACTGGTCATTGTGAGCTGAGATACTGTAAAGGATCATCACCGTGTGCGTGCGACGTGGCGGCAAAGGAGGGTCTGGCAGATCATCATCGCAAATCGTTGTACTCACCGCTCGTACTCGTCCTCCCACACCTCCAGCGCACCGGGCACCACCTTGTCGACCAGCGCTTGCACAGGAGCGCTGAGGGGGACCGGCGGCTGAGCACCTGCCTTCCACTCTTGCGGGTTGTTCAAGTCTTGGAATGTGTTGATGAAAGTGAACAGCGTTGCGACGGCAGACTTGCGGATCCCCTGATAGAAGTGCTGCAGCATCTCACAAAGCTCGTTGACCGCCTCCTCCATGTAAGGAATGAAGTGTTGGCGCGTGTACTCAAAGACCACGCCGAGGGAGTCTGCGGCCACCTCCTTCTCCACGGCAATGGCGCTGTTCACGTTCATGAAGGCGTCATTGACCGCATCAATGTCGACGAAGCCGTCGTCGCCATCGTCTACGCTAACGCCGTCGACGACACCATTGCCCGAGGCGCCAGGAACGGGGTCGTGCTCCGCCTGCTTGAAAGAGGCAATCAAGGCCGGGACGGTGGCGGGGAGGTAAGGGGCATATTCCTCGCCGAACGTACGGGCCATGACGGCAAAGAAGATGAAGCTGCACTCCCTGAGGCGAGGAGATTCGATGCTGAGCGCATCGATGGTGATCTTCATCGCATCGGCAAGGTAGGGACGGAAGTGGTCCTTGCCTACCGCTTCGGCGATGGTGCCGATGGTGTCGGTGGTAGTGCCACGGAGGTCTTGCTCCTCGCCATCTTCGGTGAGGAGGAGGAAAGGCTGGAATCGCTGGATCGTCTGCTGGAAGTAAGGGAGGAAGCCCTGCTTTGATGCGTGAGCTGCCGAGCCGATGGCGCCGACAATTGTGCTCTTGACCATCACGGGCGCGGACTCGAGGAGGGCGGCCATGCGCTCCATGATGGCGGGGAGGTATTGGCCGATGTCGTCGCCCATCACCTCAAGGATGCCGTCCAAGGCCGTGCATGCAGCTCGCTGAGTGGCAGGGTCGGCAACCAGGTCCATGATCATGGGAAGTAGCACAGCGTGCCTTGCTGCACACTCCTCGTCCAGCACGTCGCAGAGGCATCCAAGGGAGATGCAGGCAGCCTTGCGGACTCGTACGTCGCTGTCGCGCATACCTGCCTCGATGAAGGGCCAGATCTCGTTCATGTGGGGGCGAATGAACTCGGTGCATCCCTCTGCTGAGACGCCGAGTGCCATAAGGGCGGCCTTGCGGTGACCGGCATCGCCATTTGACATGTACTTTTGCATCTCCTCGTAGACGGGAGGGAAGACGTGGCTAGGAGGAAGCTCGGTCGCCAGCTCATCAATGACGCGCAGTGCAAGGCGAGCAGGTGAGTCCTCGTCGGTGTCTTCTGGCTCTTCCTCAGTCGCGATGCTAATGAGGCGGACGATCATAGGTCGTGCGAGGTTGAGCGTTTGGATCTTTGATCGCTTGTGGCTGCACATCCAGACGATGGCGTTGAGGCAGGCGAGGCGCATGTCCTCCTCGTAGTCTGCGTTCGCTGCACTGACGAGGAGGAAGTCGATGACGTTGGGCAGATGGTTGCCGAAAACGGGCGTCTCGAGGAGGCACATCTCCTCGACGACCTCGCAGATGTGGCGGACACCATCGGTGTGCGTCTCCTGCAGACACTGATGGAGGATCTCGATCATTTTGGGGATGGCCGACTGCATTGCTGAGAGGTCACCAACTGCGTCCGTCTCGAGGTTGTTGGCTACACGGCCCAAAGCTCGGACGGTAGTGATGCGGACTTCGAGGGATTCCGGGTCCTGGAGTGTCTTCTCGAAAACGGCCATAATTTGCGGCAGGTAAGGGTCAAAAGTGTTGCTCGACTGCGATTCGTCGGCGAGGGTATCGAGGATGGTGTAGAAGATGAAAATGGCAATGTGGCGGTGGACTGAATTTGATGATGAGACCGCATTGAATAGGAAGGGAAGGAGAGCCGGCCAGGTGTTGTGGGGAAGCTCAATCTCTGCGATTTCCGAGATGACGCGGGAGACGGAGTTGCGTACGAGGACGCTGCGAGGTAGCGAGGAGAGGAGAAGTAGGTCAGCATACAAGCTGCTCAAGCAGTGGCCGTCTAGGTCGTGTCGTGTGCGGCAAACTCACCTGGTCTCTTTGAGTATGCCATCCAAGATCTGCGCCTTGATATGCTCCCTCGTCGCTTGCTGCTGCTTCTTCCAATTTGCCCCATCTTTCTTCTTGACCTGCTTCCTCAGCTCGACGGCCGCCAACTGCCTGACATTGAGGTCCTGACTTGACGACACAATCTCGAAGAGGGCGGGCAACGAATTGCTGTTGGGGAAGTACTGCTTCTGCAGCGTCTCCGTCGCGTTCTTGACGACGTTTGTGTCCGGCACGCTCGTCTGCGCGAGGAGGTTGTGCAGATTTTGCACAAAGGTGGGATCCATCGTTGCTACCAAGGATCAAGGAGGGATATGATGGGCAACGATGTTAGAGATGCAGAGGAGAAGGAAAGGAAGATTTCGCTGCGATTTTGCCCTCACGTTTGAAGTCGACGCCCCTCGTCTCGTCCGTCCCTTCGGCCTCCAGTTCACCTCAACTTTTCGCCCGCGCGCGCGGTGTGCAGGGCAAAATCGACGAGAAGAGCCGGCTCGGCAACATGGCGGCGGACGAGGGGGGGGAGACCAACACGAGCGATGGCACAGTAGCGAGGAGAGAGAGGCACGTCGAGAACAAAAGATGATGATGTGGTGATATGATTGAATGGTAATATACATGGTGAAGCTCGATCAATTACACTGTAATGGGCGGAAGAGGGAGGAGGGTATGTCAGCACGCGCCTGCCATGCCTGTGTCTCACTCGCGCTACTCACTGTCCTCGGTCCCAAATGCCCTCTCATCCTGCTGTCGTCTCTTGAACGATCCCAGCGCTTCAAATCGCCTCTTCTCGAATCCATTGCTTCTATCCACTCCATCCCACCGATATCCCGGGGGTATACCGAAACGATTGGGCGGGGGAGGAGGCCCCTTGTATTTGGGTAGCTGGGGTCCCTTAGTCCGCTTCTTGGTCAGAAAAGCCAAAGCAGGATCGTCGGCTCGTTCCACCTCTCGCAGTTGGGCATTCATACGTTCGTCCGTCTTGTAGCGTGCCACGCCTTCCTTCTCTACCAAGGCGAGCTCAGCACGAGCGGCAGCCTCTTCGGCTTGCTGACGCTGGCCGCGATTCCAGTCTTTGCGTTCGCGTTCCTTGCGACGTTGTCGTTGCTCCTCGAGACGGAGGGCTTTGTCTTCGGCTTCGACATCGATGCGACGACCAGTGGCATCACGGTAGACTGTGGTTTGAGCCAGTCGTGCTGCGCGAGCTTCCTCGTCGTCTGGATCCTCGACGCCTCTCGATGCTGCCTCTGCCTCTGCCGCTTTCTCTGCCTTCTCTCTTGCCACCCGTTCTGCCCTCACCTCCTCCTTGGTACGCAGACCGGCTCGAGGCTTTGACGGGCCAGCTTGCGAGCTTGCCTGAGCTGCTTCACTTTTGTGCAGCGCTTCGGCTGAGACTTGGTTACCCTTTGCATCGACCATCTGCGGCTGCTCGTCTTGCTCCTCAGCGGCAGGCTCTGGCTCAGCTACGGGCTGGCCGTCAGGGCCAAGACTGCTCCACGCTGCCTTCTTGAACTTGCCAGCTCCAGTATCCTTGACTACTTGAGCATCACTGCGATCCTCGTCATCATCGCTTCTGCGCTTCCACTCATCCTCCTCGTCCCGCATTCGCAGCCCATCGTCGGTCGTCTCAACTTTCTTTCGCTTCTTCTTCTTCTTGCGCTCCCCCTCTGCGCCCCCTGACCTGGCTAGAATGGCTTCTGCTTTTGCTCCGGAGAGGTAGTGTTGCGCCAAATAGGCTTGTAGCTTAGGATCCGGGGGCATTTCAGAGCGAGCAACAATAGACAGAACGAGGTGGAGTGGAGACGTAGGTGCAGAGGCGGATGGATGGATCGACGGGCGGGAGTGGAAGTGGCTTGAGTCGAGCTGAGCGCGCAGCCACGCGAGGGCGCCAGAGACGGACGACGGACGACGGACGAAGAAGCACACCAAAGTGGCCGCCCGCCGCTTCCTTGACGTCCTCTCATCACCACCGTCGATCACACCACGCAGGCCCATCATGTCCCTCAAAGTGCCCAAGGCGGGCATGAACCTCTTCAAGGACGGCTACAAGCTGCTCCAAGGAACGGAGGAGGCAGTACTGCGTAACATCCAGGCCGTCTGCGAGCTCAGTGATATGCTCAGGACGAGCTTTGGCCCCAATGGCAGGAATAAGTTGGTGAGCATCGACGAGGGGAACAAGTGATGGTGCATACAACCAGGCTACTGGACATTAGCGTTGACCTATTTCTCTCATTCACTTCGACAGCTCATCAATCACTTGTCTCGCTCCTTTATCACATCGGACGCGGCTACTATTCTGCGCGAACTAGAAGTGGTCCACCCGGCTGGTCGCCTCGTTGTCCTCGCATCACAGCAGCAGGAGGCAGAGATGGGTGACGCTACCGCTCTCGTCATCACTCTTGCCGGTGAGCTGCTCAAAAAGGCAGAGCAGCTCATCAATCTGGGATTGCACCCTTCGGAAATCTTGCAGGGGTACGAGTTGGCTAGAGAGAAGGCGCTGGCTGAGTTGGAGAGTGAGTGGCGCCGATGAGGGCAATGCCCTAGCTCGGATCGTCATGCTGACCTTTCGTCCCTCCACACTCCTTCTCGCAGACTTGGCCGTTGCAGAGCTCACCACCCCACCCACGGTCGACTCCCTCGCCCTCGCCCTTCGCCCCTGCATCGCCTCCAAGCAATACGGCCAAGAAGACGTCCTCGCCCCCCTTGTAGCTCAAGCCGTCTCCCTCGTCCTGCCCCCGACCTCTTCCACCTCAGGCAAGACTTTGGGTCTCAAAGACTTCAATGTGGACAACGTCCGCGTAGTCAAGATCATGGGCGGCTCTCTCCCCGACTCGCGAGTCGTACGAGGAATGGTCTTCGGTCGTGAGCCCGAAGGCGTAGTAAAGCGCATCAACGATGGAGCAAAGGTTGCTGTGTTCAGCTGCGGTCTCGATATCAGCCAGACCGAGACCAAGGGAACCGTATTGCTGCACAATGCCAAAGAGCTCTCCACGTTTAGCCACGGGGAGGAAAAGCAGTTGGAGAAGATCATCAAGGAGATTGCGGATTCGGGGGTCAAGGTAGTCGTCTCACAATCGAGCGTGGGCGAGCTTGCACTTCACTACCTCAACCGCTTCGACATTCTCTGCATCAAGATCCTCTCCAAGTTCGAGCTCAGGCGTCTCTGCAGGCTCATCGGCGCTACGCCCTTGGCACGAGTCGGTGCGCCCACCCCTGAGGAGGCAGGTTGGGTGGACGTGGTTGAGACGACGGAGATCGGAGGAGATCGCGTGACGGTATTCAGGCAAGAGGAGGGCAAGCCGGGCGGGAAGGCTAAGCCTCGTATGGCGACTGTGGTATTGCGTGGGGCTACAGCGAACCACTTGGACGATGTGGAGAGGGCGATCGATGATGGTGTCAACGTCATCAAGTCCTTGACCCGTGACCCGAGACTGGTGCCTGGTGCGGGAGCGACAGAGGTTGAGTTGGCGAGACGTGTGGGCGAGTATGGAGAGAAGACGGCGGGACTGAACCAGCATTCGATCCGTAAGTAGCGTCGATCACGCTGCGGGACAGCGTTCGCATCGCTCACACTCATCATCCTCTCTACTCTCACAGGCAAATTTGCGGAAGCTTTGGAGGTGGTACCCCGCACCCTCGCTGAGAACGCTGGCCTCGATGCTACTCAGGTTGTCTCCTCTCTGACAGCGCGCCATGCCTCTGGCCCCTCAGGAGAGGATGCCGGTGTGGACATCGAGGGCGAAGGTGAGGAGGGCATCGTCTCTACGAAGGAGTCGCAGATCTTCGACGTGCTGGCGGCAAAGCATTGGGCTATCAAGTACGCGGTAGGGGCTGCGATCACGGTGTTGAATGTGGATTCGTGAGTAGCGAGCGGCGGCGGCGACGACGACGACGAGACAGAGAAGTGATGATGCTGACCGCTCTTCTTCGCATCGCTGCACAGGATCATCATGTCCAAGCCGGCCGGGATCAAGGTGCCCAAGCAGAACCCGAACTGGGATGACGACTAGCGGTGATGATGGGACAGAGGGAGAGACGGTGGATGGCTTGCTGGATTCGATAGACACTTGTATTTCTGGATGCAATGCGAAACAGCTGTCGCATCGTAGCAGAGCTCGCTCCGATTTTTCTCTGCTCTGACTTGTGAGCAAAAGTGTCGATCTCATCGCCCCACACATGGTGGTTGCCGTGAGCCGCGGCTTCGGCGTGGCGTCGGCGGACTCGCGACCTCCCACTTCTTCGTGTTGCTCTCCCACCCTCTCATCTCGTCTCATTGACAACAGCTCACAGCGAAATCCCCATCAGCATGTCCACATCACAGCCCACGCAGGACACTGACAGTGCTGCACCAGCAGCAGCAAGCGACAACGCTACCAGCGCCGCTACAGCTACAAGCAGCAAAGCAGTTGCGCCCTCTTCTCGCCCGCAGCCTTTGCAGGGCGCCGAGCTCTTCTCTGCCATCGAGTCCCTGACGACGAAGATACTGTCCGCTTCGCCCGTCTATTCGCATCTCCTTTCTTCCCTCTCACTCCAATCCGCCTCACCGGGCCAAGTGACTTACATCTGGCCTCAACTCCCGGCACACTGCCTTAACTCTCACCACACTCTACACGGAGCAGTCTCTGCGACCCTCATCGACTTCCTCGGCGGGCCCGTCATCGCTTCTACCTCGTCCAATCCGCTCGAGGCGAAGCGCGGCGTATCTACAGATATCAGTGCGCAGTACTTGAGGGAAGCAAAGGAGGGAGAGAGGGTCAGGATCGTGGGGAGGGCAAAGAAGGTGGGCAAGAGGCTTGCGTGGGTTGGGGTGGAGATCTGGGCTGGCGGGAAGGAGGGGGGACCTGAGGGCGGAGAAGGTGGAGAGAGGCTGTGTGTGGAGGGGAGTCATACGAAGTTCATTGCGTGAGGCGGGCTCATGGTGGGAGGGCAAAGAGGTAAGTGGGGCGCAACGCACTGATCGTCGCTGCTGTCGTCACTTGGAATGTCAGGAAAGGCTCCGAGCCAGTCCGAGATCAACACCTTTCGCTCTCGGTCATGACATAGCGTGTGAAAGCTCGACTCGACAACAGCATGAGTTCCAAGAGCGAGCTGTACCCCTCGATCCTCGCGAAGAGGACTCGATCGAACACGATCACTTTGTGCACGAGCCCTTCCCCCCGCGCTGTCCCCGGCCCTGAGGATCGTCGCGGCTCATCGCTCCTTCCAGAATCGAGGAAGGTCCGACCAATGAGCTCCGAGCCTGATGAGGTCGTAATGGTGACGCTTACGATACGGCCTTCGACGGCGATTGCGTCACTACTTCTCTGAACCCGAGCTTCTTCGCGTTCCTTCGCAGCGCACATGCAGTGTTGTTCAGGAATAGGCAAGGGTGAGCGAGCCATTGTATTGTAGCGCCGTTGTAGCCTCCACGTCGCCCTGCCCCGCCCTGCCCTGCCCCGTGTTGCTTGCGTGCCTGTCGGCCTGCACCTGCGAGAGGCGAGGGCGAGCTTTAATCGCCTCGGTCAAAGAGAGACTAAGGCCTGGACCGGCGGGGCTGAAGGCGGTGGGCCCACTTCCCGTTTCTCACAGCCCCCTTCGGCCCCTCGTTGATCTCGTCCTTGGCCCCTCCCCCCGACCCCTTCGTGCCCGTCATCTCTTCCTCGCTCGCTTGCTGACTGCACCGGTCGCTCGGAGAGAGTTGAGGTGAACAATTTGGTGGGCCGGCCTCGCGCCGTGAAGAAGGGGGGGGCCAATGCGACCCATCACCTCGCGTCCCACTTGCTGGCTTCACCGACTGGCCGATGGCTGTGCTGCCTTTCTATGCTGCACAGCGCGCTGCTTCGCGGTGTGCGGTGCGCTGTGTTGGGAAGGAGTCAATCGCGGCCGCGAGCGAGAGCAAACCAACAGCAACGTGACACATAGCCCGGCGCGAGACTGGCCTAGTGCCTGGACCGAGCTATGCACGGGCCAGTCGAAGAGTGAGCATCTCCACAAGAAGCAGCCGCCGCCCTCGCCGCCGCCGACACATCTCGCTCGCTCGCTCGCTCGTCGTCCACTCTTGCTGGCAAGCAATGTGAGACTATATAGAGAGCCTAGGCAACGTCGGGTCTTCTCAACCTCCTCTCCATCACAACCAACTCGATCCACTTGATCACACACACACACACCACACCACCAATACCAAACATGGACAACTTCATCAACAAGTGAGTAGCTCGTAGCGCAGCGCAGCCTGCGCGCAGCTGTACGCAGCATTCGACGCCCCTGCTCACCGTCTCTCTCGCTTGCTCGCTCCCTTCTCCCCTATCATCGCGTCATCACGTCATCGCCCACTTCCCTCACCTCTTACCTTCTTGCGCGCCCTCTTCGCCATTACCACCAACTCTCTCACTCACACAGGGCCAAGGAGTTCGCCGGCTCTGAGCAGGGTCGCGAGATGATGCAGAAGGCCGGCATCGGCGGCGGCAACTCGAACAACAACAACAATGACTCGTACGGGTCAGGCAACGATAACTCGTCTTCTGGCTACGGAGGAAATGACAACTCTTCCTCGGGATACGGATCCAGTGGCCGTGACCAATCTGACAGCTACGGATCCTCTGGCCGTGACCAGTCCGACAGCTACGGCTCTTCTGGCCGCGACCAGTCTGACTCGTACGGATCCTCTGGCCGTGACCAGTCGGACAACTTTGGGTCTGGCGGTGGACGCGACTCTGACCGCAGCAGTGGCGGAGGATACGGTGGTGACAGCGACCGCCAGCAGTCGAGCTACGGCGGAGGCAACGACAGCTCCTCGTTCGGAGGCAGCGGTGGTCGTGGAGACAACGACTCGTCCTCGTACGGAGGTGGCCGTGGCGGAGACAACGACTCGTCCTCGTACGGTGGCGGCCGTGGCGGAGACAACGACTCGTCCTCGTACGGAGGTGGCCGTGGAGGCGACAACGACTACTCCAGCGGGGGTGGCCGCAGCGGTGGAGGTGGTAGCTTCGGCGACTCGTCCGACCAGGGCGGATACGGCCGAAATGACCAGGGCGACTCCTACTCTAGCGGCAACCAGCAGGGTGGCGGCTACGGTGGCTCTGGTGGCGGCCAGTTCGGCGACAACGAGCGTAGCTCGGGCAACGACTACTAAGTGTTGCTCGCTACCGAAAAGTCAAAATGAAATCGTCTATGTCTCGTAGCTAAGCTTTATCGTAGCTAAGCTTTATCAAGGTTGAGAAGGGGAAGGGGATGCCACTTGTTACTTGCTCAGGTTGAAATCAAAGATCAGTCATCTGTGTCATTCGCGTGCCCGCTTCGACCGCACCACTGGACCGGATATCATTGAGACCGTAACGAGACGCACTGACACCCCTACGTTTACAATACAAGTACATACGGCCGTGTCACTCTCACCTACGGCACGGCCACGACAACAATGGTCGCTATGAGGGCCAGCGCTCCGTCGAGCGCAACAGCCTTGAAAGCCCTCCACTGATGAATCTGCCTGACCTTCTTGTCCCTCACTCTCTCCGTACCAACTGCAAAGCCAGTCCAACGCTGTACCGTATGCCAGATGCGCTCGTGACGGCGACCAGTACGACCCTTCTCGATGTGAGAGGGCGAGGGTCCCGTGACAGTGGAGAGGCGCGGGAGTGAGGTGGAGGTGGACATGCTGCTCATCGCTACGGGAGGTTGGACGGTACGCATCCCCACTTGGACGCCGGGGAGGACTGAGACCTTCTTGCTGACTAGGACAGGGGCCGTGCTGGGGGGTGTCCAGCTGCCGGCCCCGCCGTCCATTGCTGCTGCTGCGGCGTTGCTTGTGCGAGGCTCGGCGAGGGGACGAGAGGTAGAAGGGCGTAAGAGAGGCGGAGCCGGCCCCGCTGCGAGTGCCGGTGCTGCTGACGCTGATACTGGTGCTGGTGCTGGTGGCGCTGGTGGCGGAGCACTAGTCGCGTCTTCGTCTTTGTTCGTACGGCCGAGCGTCTTGGGTAGGAAAGGAAGAATGCGGCGCACCTCTGGCGCGACGAACCAAGCAGATCGGTCCACCTCCGCCAGGTTCCCCTCATCCGCCGACGCCTCCATGCTTGGCCTAGGCGTAGCCCACTCCTCCTCCCTGCGCTCGCGATTACCCCTCAAGCTCAGCCACACGCAGACGCCCGTCCACGCCGCAAGCATGTAGCCGAAGCCCATCGCCCATAGCGGGAAAGTAAGGACGCGCCACCATCTTGAGATGTGCTGCTTCCCTCCTGCTAGTGGGCTAGGCTCGACGGCGAGGAGCACGCTGAAGAGGATGGCGAGGGCCGTGGCTACAATTCCTACTGCGAGTCGACCGCGTGATGTGCGCTTCGAGAGGTTTTGCGAGGCCGCCTCCATAAAGTCGGGCATGACGTGCGAATCGATGTAGGATGAGACGGCGTTGACTAGTGGAAGGAGGGCAGAAGGGTGGGAGCTGCGTTCTGCCTCGTTGAGGGAATGACGAACAGCATCCTCGCTGAGAAGCCCCAAGTCGACCATCCAGTCGAGTCGGCGGGACCGTGAAGATGCGCGCGAGGTGGCGACCTTCTCATCACTGCTACCGCCTACGTACGTAACGAGGATTCGTCGCAGTGTCTCGATGCTTCCCTCTCCCGAGCGATAAGCCCGTACGCAACGATCATAGCTGACGACAAAGTTGACAGCATCGAGGTCGCGTGCTGACTGTGAGGCTACGATACCCGCGAAGAAGTCGTCAAGCCCACTACTCTGTCCACGCTCCTGCTCCCTGCGGTTGGCGAGGTACGATCGCAGGTCAACAAGGGCGATAGGACGACATGTTCTGCCCTCGACGATGTCCGCGAGGGTGAGCTGCGGGAGGGGAGCCGCCTTCTCTGACATCTTGTCGCGCTTGCGTGGCGAGAGACGAGAGGTCCAGCGCGATGCCACCCGAGCAATGCTGCTGTCCTTCTCATCGTTGGCGGTGGTAGTGGTGGTCAGAGAAGAGTCCCTCGCCACGTCCTTTCCAAAGGTAGATGGACCATCTCGCGGCAGGCAAGGTTGAAAGGCGTGGCTGCTAGGCTTGACGTCGATGGAAGCCCATCCTGCTTCTCCTGCCGCGGATCCATCGATGGACAGGCCCCCGATGAGGAGCCGTCCATCAGGACCGAAGGTGCAACCCGTGCAGTCGCCCTCGCGCGAGCAGGGAAAGAGCTCATCGTGGCGATGTTGCCCCGAAGCCATGGTAGGTTGGCTCGATGCTGGGAGTGTAGGATTAGGATTGATCGATCGAGTGGTACGTTGGCGCGATGCAGATGGTGGTGCAGTCGAAAAAGGCTCTCTTGCTTTTGAGAAGCTCAAGCTCTCATCGTCGTTGTCGTTGTCGGCGGTAGCGGCGTGTCAGGTTCTAGGGTCCTGCGTCTGCGTGGACTGGCGAGTGGGGCCCGGACGTAGGAGGATTTCCACCAGGGCAGCGGGGAGGTCGCTACGCTTGGCGACGACGTTGGCAATCAAGCTCCTTGCCTCGTTTGGCACAACTTTGTGCGGCGGATGCTCACAAGCAGATGGTGATGAGCTCGGTGGATAGGAAGAACGGGAGAAAGCCAAGGGTGTAATCCGGGTCCTTCGTTAGCTGCAGGGATCTCCCTGATCCGTAACCTTGAGATGCGAGGGGTGGGAAGGGGCGAGCTGCGAGCTGGAGCGTCGGCAGGCGAGCCGAGGTTGGCAAAGGAGCAAGGAGTGGTTGCGCGATGGGTGCGCGATCAGGCAGGGCAAAAGATGGTGAGGTTGTTGAAGAAGAGAGAGAGAGGGGGGAGGTTGTCGTACTCGCTCACGACGACATGATGAGGAGAAATGGACACGCTGTCGCGCCCTGATCGTCACCACCTGGATTAGCAGCTCCTCATGAGAACGAACGAGGGGAGCGCCTCAATCTCAGCACTCTCTCCCTTCGACGGCGCGATGCCCCGTTGTGTGAGTCTGGGCCTGCCCGAGGTCGACATCGTTTTCCCGTCTCGTGCTGCAGGCGCCTGCTGGGTCGACAGACAAAGAACAACCGGCCGCTGCCGGCAGGGAAGAGCGGGTCAGACCAAGCCACAATTGCCACTTTCTCCACGTGGTTTTGCACCCCGACCCCATTTTGGACTAGCAGCTGCTTCAACGCCGCCGCCGAGTTGAACGACCCCCGCTCACCCACGAAAGGAGAGCGGCTTGACACCAGTCAAAGAGGTCATGGCGTTGAGCGGGTCTTCCGCACGACGCAAGCTTTCCGCGATTCACTGTATCCAGTGAGGTTGAGAGCGGGAGTCTCGATTGAAAGGAGTGGCGCAACGAGCCAGGGGTGGCTGGAGAGGCGGGCTGCTTTTTTGAGCTCGGTCCGCGTGCACGGACGCGCAAGAGAGACGGCCGAGCTTCGCGCTGTTCTGCTCTTGCTCCTTCTCCTGATCATCGCCACGGACAAGCCGCCGATCGAGCTGATCGAGCTGATCGAGCTCACTGGAGCGTGGCGCAATGAAGATGTCCTTGAGGATCGGTGGACCGCTGTCGCTGAACATTGCAGCGACCAGCTCGACGGCAGCGACCATCGCCGTTTCCCGGGCCTCATCTGGCCCATGGAAAGCCGTCGATCATGCAACGTGACGATTGTCACGAGCGTACCTGCTCAATGCTCCTCCAGAACGGTCGCTTTGCACAGCGCACGACTTCGACTCTTTGGCTTGACTGGATCGAAATGGAACGTAACATGAGGATGAGGCCCGACAGCTCCCTTCCCGTCAGCGGAACTCTTAGAGTGTCTGAAAGAGGAGGAGACCACTTGCTTCGATTTGAGCTGAGAGAGGAGAAAAGGCTATACAAGGAGCGACATTGGCTGCGGCAGGCTCGAGGAGCGCAAAAGTCATCCGCTGTCGAGGCGAGGTGATAGCGGGGAGTATCGGAACCGGATGTTTCAGAAGTTGAAAGGCTTGGTCCTGGCTGACCGTGGAGGCTACATGACAGCTCTCCATTTCTGCTCCTCGCTCTGCTAGGCCGACTTCCTAGCCTTTTCTGTCGTTTTGGGTCGTTTGTTCCTAACAGGGGTGGTGGCAGCTCTTTCGTCCTGACGATCGTGCTTGCCAGCCTGCTCACCTCCAGCTCCAGTCGGTGCTGCAGTGACTGGCCTCTGCGACGTTTCACCCTCTGCTGGTCTGGCAGCCTCCTTGATCTGCTCCAGCATCGCCCCCTCCTCCAGCCTCAAATGACCTTCAAGTCTCTCGACCCACCCTCTCAGCCTCCTGCAATACTCTACATCCTCCATCGTAGCCTGATGCGATCTCACCGGCCAGGGAAAGGGTTCGACGATCGGCCTCAGTGAGATGGGAACGGCTCTGCATCCAGGCGGTGCCAAGTTGTATGCATTGGTCGAGTGCCAGTTGAGGGCTGTTTGGAGGCTGGCATTGTGACGCTCCAGCTCAAGGATGCGTTTGTGCTGTACCGACAGTTGGTGATCGATGATGTTGCGCTGGTGCTGCCCAAGAAACAGGGAGGAAGAAGCAGCCTGACTGGCGGTGGTGGGCCCAGGTGGGGGTGAGGCAAAGGGCGTTGAAGCAAGGATGGGCTGCTCGCCGTTTGCAGCTCCTGGCGGTAGCGGGGTCGGAGGCCCATTCATCGCACTGATTGGGAGGTGCTGCGGTGACGATGGGCCAAGCTGGCATCAGCGACAAGAACAGTAGCTGTGCGTGTGCAGGTATCACTGATCTGTTCTCTCAGCTCACTTGTCTCAACGTAACCGCTCGCCGCCGCCAACACGCCCCTATGGGCTGCGCTACGTGAGCCGGTCTAGCTCACCCAATGCGTCCTGCAGGTGGGATCTTGCAGGTGAGAGGGGCTGTCGATGTAGGCGGTCAGTGCTTGCAGAGTCGGCAGCGATGGCAGTGGAGGCGGTCTCGATGGTGGCTTGTAGTCTAGACGCCGCGGAGATGATGGCGAAGTGCGGAGGCAAGGTCGCACCTCGTTGCCGAGCCAGTCTCTCGAGTCTTGCTCACTCACTCATTCACTCACTCGCGCGCTTCCGCTCATCGAAGTCGACGAGGAACGCGTCGGCCGGAGATTGGCAGCGGGTGCGGCAGCGGAGGATCGCAAGGTCTACCGCTCATCAACTCATCCTTCCCTCATCACCAACCACTGCAACTTCTCCTCGCCCCATTCGTTCCCCATTGTCTCATCGCCGGCACGACTCTCTCTTGTCCTCCTCCACGTCCTCCGACACGATGTCGCACACGCATCGAGTCGTAATTGACAACAGGGGCTATCGATTTACGCTGCCACGCCTGGGCTTCCCCGATCCCGAGGGCGACTACGCCACAGTCGAGGTCGCTATTTTCACGCAAGATCATGCTCTCCTTGATCAGGCTCATAGCTGCGCCGACCCTAAGCCTCGACTCCGCTACCCAGTAGGAGAGTACGACATCATTGAAGTCAAGCACGAGGGCGCTACCTGGTGCGTCCCTATCCTGCAGCCTCGAGGGAACAGTGACCCGGACATATTTCGCGTCAAGGTCCGTCGCGTACCTACGGAGCCTCAAGCTGCTCACTCTCTCGCCAAGTCCTCGTACTCCTACACCAGCGCATCTCTCACTGATGCTGCCGCCTCATTCGTCTCGCCCCAGTCGGGCTCAGCGGAAAGTTCAGCCCCGGAAGGACACTGGGGCCGCTGCGTAGACGTGAACAAGGACATTCTTGATCTAGGGGAGAACCCTAAAGGCATCTTTACCAGGTCTTTCTGGGAGTCCACTACGCAGAATGCGCCTTTTTCCGGACCAGTCGACATCATCATTGCCTACAAACCCATCAGAGATGGGGATGTTCGAGGCCTCATGTACACGCTGCGCCCAATCGACCAGAAGGGCCTCGATCCGCAAGAAGGCGACGTGTGGAAGTCGTTACCGCTCGACGCTACAAAGCCTGGGGTGCAACTGCAGTATGTGAATGCTGGCAGAAAGCATTTTGGAAAGGAGCCTTTCTCTGAGCAGGAGTGGAATCGTATCGCACCCGACGAGGTCAAGAAGGAGCCAGTGCTACCCGAGTCTTCCAAACCCGCCAGGTCTAACAGCGAATCCGTATCTGCTTCAGACGACTCGGATCACTCGGACGACAGCTTTGGTTTGGACGATCTCGATGCAATGGAGGATTTCCTGACAGAGGATCACCCCGAACTGTTCACAAAAGTCGAAGAGGGCACTCGCGAGTTGGACATCATGAAGGGTGACATCTTCACGTCCGAATTCATGGCCACCGTGTCTCGTCAAGCCTACCTTCTGGCCACCCCACCCAAAGACGGTCCCTGCATCACACTACGAATTCATCCGGCTGAGAACGAAGACTTCAGATCCATGGATTATGCCGTCAGCTGGAATTCAAAGGAGGAGGCTCCAGACGAGAAGACCTGGCTACAGCTGCCTGCCTATGCCACCAAGCCTGGCGTTCAGCGCTACATGGTCAACATGGTCAGAGAAGGGTCTGGCAAGGCACCTATCTCACGCGAGGAGTGGGAGGGGTTCAGCTCCACCGCCAATGTGCCTGCTCACCGCAAGAAGGCTTCTTCTTCCACGCCGAGCTCTTCGTCCAAGCAGACCCACTCGACGGCTTACTCAGCTCAGCGAGAGCCGTTCGTCTTGGGCGCGTCTTCGTCGTCCAGCAGCAGGAATGTCACGGCTTCCGCACCTAGTCGTCCAGTTCATCATCGCCCCATCCCAATGCCTGGAGGCGGCGTGGGCGCGGTATGCGAGTGCTGCGCCGACCTTATTGCCGCCTCCAAGGGGCAGCATCACCTCGAACCCGACCTGAACCTCAACATCGCCTTCAAGAATGGTCTCTCTTACGCCCGCTACGTAGACGTGCTTCCCAAAGGTGACCCCGTGCCTGCTCGAGCAAAGGAAGAGGATCCCCGTCTGGCACGCCCAACCGAGTGGGCTGTCAACCTGAAGGAGCGTACGGTTTACCGCACTACGAGCATACCAGCACAGCTGCGTCAGATGTTCTGGCTGGCCTTAACCAAGACTGAAATCGGCCACCCCTGCAAGGTTGAGGACGGGGAAATCAAGGTCAACTTTGGCCTTCCTCTCGACCACCGTATGCCTTGCCCATCAGGGGTCATGCTCAGCAACGGTCCAGCTCTCCTGAAAGTCACTCCCATCCCAGCTGGCTACGCCTGCCAGCCGACCTCCGCAGGAGCAGAGGCGTCCTACTTCCTGAACCACTTCAAGCTGTGGATCACACAGAACGACAACATGTACAGCGCTTACGAGCCACTGGCGCAAGACGTGCATTACAATGCCGACTCGATTCTCAGCCTTCTAGGGCAGTTCGCCTCCGCAGAGGGCTCGCAGGGCAAGATGCTCTTCACTGCGGTACCTGAGGCCCTGCCCGGGGTTGAAGACGTGTACAACTTTGGCACACGTATGCGTGACGGTGGAGCCCGCCTGCCGATTCTGTCCAAGGGCAAGGATCGTAAGCGTATCAAGATGCCGGGCTTGGCGATTCATCACTCAATCTACGATGGAAGGGGACTGAGCAGCGGAGAGGTTGAAGGGGATCAGTTCAAGCCAAGGGAGGTGAATCTGCGTTGCAAGGTGCCTGACGGGAGACAAGACTTGCTGTTGAGGGTACAAGAGGGGCAGAGAGGCAAGTTCACGCGCCTCGAGCTCGCGTTCAGGACTCATGGCAGCTTTGAGCCAGTAGATGAGAGCGGGTGGCGCCTCTTCTGGGATCCGCTCGCCACTAGAGCAATCGAGGAATGGGCGGCCATGTTCCTCATCAACGCTACGAGGCTCTCGTTCGGGACTGACAAGCTGTTCAAGCCCGACTTCTGACTGGAAGCGGGCGAGGGGTAGGACAGTGGGACTCGCATTGTCTGCTCCTTCTCTCTCCTTTCTCTCTCCGATTGAATGTCTCTTGTCGCGCAAATGTGTCGCCAGTCACGGGCGCAACTCTGGTGTCCGCATCTCCTCGCAATTCTTGTCTTTCTGGCGTGAAGCAGCGAAGAAATCAACTCAGCCATCCCTTTGTGAAGCATGACGAAATGGAGGGGAGATACAATGCGCTAGAGTACATCTTTCGCCGTCATGAGAGCACGGAGCCTATTGCGGAGAAGGAATGGAAGACATTCTGGACCCTCTCTTGCAAGCTCAACATGATGAAATGGGCGGCAGTATTCTTCGTTACCCTTGGAAGACTGTCTTTTGGGTAAGAAGACCTCTTCATCACGCACGACAAGGCGTGAAGACGTGCTTTCTGGCTCGCTCAGACGGTCTCCCCTTCGTCGCCCGTGCCAGTCTTTTGCTCTTTCGTATTTTAGCGTCATCCTCTTCTCTCATATTCCCATTCGTGAAAAATCAACGAAGTCTTCCTTTCTTCGTCAGCGTGATGATTGTGGACCGCAGCGGCGGAACGAGCGAAGCTGACCCAGACCAACTTCCCCCTTGCTGGCCCGCCGCGTCGGCTCGGCTCAGAAGCGGGGATCAAAGCTGCAAGCTCTCGCAAGCTTTTTTGCCTCTGTTCTCCCTTCTTATCATTCTACGAATCTCACTCTCTCGCCATGACTAGTCTGGGCTTCACCCGCCGTCTAGTCATAGACGGCAAAGGATATCGCTTCACCCTCCCACCCTTAGGCTTCCCCGACCCCGAAGGCGACTATGCCACGGTCGAAGTCAGCATCACCGACAAGTACTTTCACCTCCTCACGCCTCTACCTACTTACTCCGCACAGCGTAGCGAGCCCCGACTGCGATGCCCCTCTGGCGAATACGACACCATCGAGGTCTGCCACGCTGAAGCGATCTGGTATCTGCCCGTATTGCAGCCGCAGGGGACAAGCGTGCCAGAGACGTTTCGCGTGAGGGTGAGGCGACTGCCTGCGGGCGGCACTGCTTCGCAAGCTACGGCAGGAGGGTCGTACTTCTACTTTCAGTCCTCGGTGCTCATGGGACAGGTGCTCAAAGATTCCCTCAAGAAGGACGACAGGCCAGATGTCATGCGTCGCTACGTCCGTAGAGACGGCAGTGACGAAGACTCGTCCGATTCGGAGGACCTGAGCAAGAAATTCGATGATGAAGGGGAGTGGAAAGATATTGAGAGAGACAGCTTCGATCCTTCTTGGCTAGACGAGACATTCTCTGATGGAGCACCGACGGCTATCATCCTTCGAGCTCATCCGGCTGAGAGAGATGACTTCAAGTCGCTCGCTCGACTACGCCACCGACAAGTGGGCATTTGCCACGAACATACCCGAGACTGCCTGGCAGCCCCTGCCAGCTCACGCTATGAGGAAGGGCGCTCAGCGACAGTACGTGAACGCAGCACGCAAGTTTCACAAGGAGGCACCTATCAGCTCCGAGGAGTGGGTCGATGCTCTTGAGCCTCAATTGCGGGGCCGAAGCAAGCCGCGCCAGTTTCGTACGCGACTCTTCGCAGTTTCAAGCAGTGTGGTGACCGACAACGGGCGGACATCCTCCGGTCTCGCATCTGCGTTTTCCTCTGTATCGATCTCTGACAAGGGCGACAACGGCGATAAAGAGAGCAATGACGCCCCTCGCCTCCCAGAATACATCGATCTTCCCACTCAAAGTCCCGTATCAGCACCCTCTTCCTCCTCGACGCGCCAGTCTGGGAGCCAAAGCAACTCAATCCACTCTTCCTTCGAAGCTGCCTACGGCAAAGGCATCGGTCCGGCTCCTACAGACGAGCAGTACGAGTCCATCCTCAGCGACCCAGAAGCCCAACTGTTCGAGATCAAATTGCCCCACGGCTCCATTGCGACTACTTTCATGCGGGGCACTTACCACCTCGAGACCGGACTAAACGTCAACTCCGCTTTCAATAATCGTATCAATTGGGTCAAGTACGTCGACAAGGTGCCCAAGGGGGACCGAGTGCCACTGCGGGCTGAGCGGGCAGACCCACGTCTGGTACGCAAGAAGCCGTACTGGTCGGCCGATGTTGAGAACGGCACCCTCTCTTACATCACCTCGATGCCTGCAGCGCGTCGCAAGCCGCTGTGGACAACCTTGACCGAGCCTGGCGCCGGACTGCCTTGCACGATCAAGGGCAGCACGCTCGAAGTCACCATCAGCAAAGAGCATCGCATCGCGCTGCCTGCGGGTCATGCCTGTACCCCGGGTCGTGCCCTCCTGAAGATGGTTCCTGTCGATGCCTCGCGATATGCCTGCCAACCCTCCGCAGCAAGCGCAGAAGCCTCTTACTTCCTTAAACATTACCAACTCATCCTGGCGCAGAATGGCAAGCAGATCCCTGTGTGCGAGCCCCTCTCAAGCTACCTGGACATGGAGCTCGATACCCTGCTCAGCATCTTAGGCGAGTTTGCCTCAGTAGAAGGGCGCCCAGGCAAGATTCTCTACTCTGTGGCCTCTGAGCCGCACCCGAGCATTGCTGCCTGCCATGACGTCGGCGTTCGCCTGCGAGACGGTGGGGCTCGATTCCCCATCATCAACAAGGGCAAAGATCGCAAGCGCATCAAGATGCCGAGCACGGCTTTCCTGCACTCCAAGTGGGGCACATTCGTTAATATTCCCGAGCGAGACTGGCATAAGGAGCGTGAGGTCAACTTGCGCATCGAGGTAACGGGAGGGCAGCCGCAGGACCTCGTTCTGCGTGTAAAACGGTCTCTTGACGGCGATTACGGGTATCTGGAGCACGCATTCAGGTCGAGGGGCAGTTTCGAGCCGATCCGGGATGACGAGTGGAAACTCTTCTGGAATGTGGCTACGGGAGGAGGGGCGGAGCCGTGGGTTGGCACCTTCTTCCTCAAGATCGCTCGTCTAAGCTTTGGACGTGAGGAGGTGCTGAGGCCGGCCGAGTGGCTGCGTTGAGGCAGTGACTGCCTGAAGGGATTCAGCGTCGTGATGCTCGTGAACCCATTTTCTGAATGTCGCCAGTTGAGCTCGCATCTTTTTTCCTCTCCCTCCTGTCGCCTTTGTCGTGATCTCCCACCACGACCACTCGAATACAAGAGCAAATCTTGAGACTGACCCGAGCGAACAAAGCTGCAATATCATCATGGGCGGGCCTCTAGCCAAAGCGCGGCGCAAAACGGCGAAGCGATGCTGAGTAGTCGATACATGCTTGAAATTTGTTCTTGGTAGCACAATTACGAGATCATAGAGCTCCCTGGTGTCTTTGTGATGTCATCATTGATGATTGCGTGTCGTACAAATACATTGCTTGGCGGCGAGCTGAAGCAATTGTCCGTCCTCGATTCCCCTTTTCCCTGGCTTCGTCCTACTGATCTTTCTCTCTTATCTCAATTGACCGGCTTCACCAGCCCCTTTGCCAGCTTGTAGTACACAACCGTAGAATCTGGTGACAGGATTGCGAGAAGGATATGTCCTGTTTGCAGACCGTCTCGGGATTTGGCCTGCGTCTCGAGCGATGAGAAGACGGCTTGGAAGTAGGCGACGGAGAGGTTGTCTGTTACGTGGCAAGGAAGGAGGAGCTCGGGTTGGGTCTGCAGGAGAGCGATGTCAGTATGAGATGAGGAGAAAGGACATGAAGAAAGATCGGCGTCGACTTACCCCTTGTGGCCGCATTCCTATTAGCGCTCCCCACCCACTGCCGCTATTCACTGGTGCTGGATCCGATTCGTCATCACCACGGATATCTACGGGCGCAACATCGGTCCAAGCTGCTGAGTGGACGAGGTGATGATAGGCGTGGAACAGAGGTCCGGCCTGACGAGGATATCGCGAAAGGAGCGGGGCGAGAGGGGTGTACTGCGAAGCGAGAGCCGGTGGATCGAGATCAGTCTCTTGCAGCTTGTCCAGCGGAAGCTCTTCCTTGTACGCACATCTCTGTGACTTTCAATGCCAATAGGCTTCGGCGCCTCGTCAGCTATTGAAGTCATTGGACGAGGACGAGGTGGAGAGAAGCGAAAGAGTGCATCTCGAGTCGGGTCGAGTCGAGGGCGGATAGCGGCCAGATTTTGGACGCGGCTTACGTCAGCCAGCCGCGCCTCGAGAAGTTGGCCTCTGTCCGTCCGTCCGTCCAACTCAAGTCGCGATGCACTTTGCTTCTACTCCTCCCTCCTCCCTCCTCACCACCAGCACAACTTCTCGCCAGCCAAGATGGCTCCACCAGAGGACAGCTCAGCGCCGCCTCGGCGTCCCTCGAACCCGACAGATGGTAATCAGCCTCGCCCGCGTGCCCCCTCTGGCACTCCTGGGCCCGCCGCCGCCTCATCCTCTTCAGCTCCCTTCAATCGCCCCACGGTCAGCATGGTCAATCGTGGGGCTGCTGGAGGAGCTAGTCGTGCTCAGCCCCGTATGACCTTCAGACCTGTCCTGCCTCAGCGACGCAAGCCAAGTGAAGGCGCTTCTGCCACAGTGAAGCAAGAAGCCACTCCCTCGAGCTTCGGCAGTGCGGGCGGGAGTGGCAGCGGCGCTGGTGCTTCGTCTTCGACACCTGGCCGCGGACGTGGAAGGGGAGGTGCAAGAGGCGGACGAGGGGGGAGACGGGAGATAGAGATGGTTGCAAGCGGACCCTTCGCACTTGGTACGGGTAGCTTGAGCCGCTCAGAGCGCTCTAAGCGTGGAGGTCCCACCGGGGCAGGTGGTGGTGGATTGTGAGTATAATACCGGGCAACTAGACCAGCATACATTCTCGCATACGAACAACTGATTCGGTTGTCCCTCGTCCCGCCTACAGCGCACCCACAACCTCGTCATCCATGCACGACCTCAAACCAGACATCAAGCCGCGCCGACCAGGAGACGCCTCGTACCGCGACCCGGACAAGTTGCGCGACGCAGAGGAGTACTCAGACCCAGAGGAGGACATCGAGATTGTGGACATGGGACAAGTCGGACAGCTGGACAGCCTCGCGCCGCGCAGTTTGCCTCGTGTGCAGGAGAAGATCAAGAAGCGCGAGGTCAAGAAGGAGAAGGGCAAAGAGAAGGACAAGTCTCTCGGTATCAAGCCTGACCCGGAGGATGAGGAGGCAGGGGAGCGAGCTAGGCTGTCCGGCCCTTCCTCGCGCGCGGGCACCATTGACTCGAATACGTCCACTCCCCTCCTCAAGACCAAAGCAGAGGAAGACGCAGCAGAGGATCAAGCCGAGGCAGATGCAGAGGAGAATGAGGTGGTGCGCGGTGCAGACGCCCTTGATCTCAGCGAGTCGGAAGAGGAGGAAATGATGGACGACTTAGTCGACGACTTTGTATTCGACGACAGCAGCGACGTGGGCGGAGGAGACGATGCAAGCAATCGGCTATATCTCTTCCAATTCCCGCAGGTATTCCCTAAGTTCAAAGCGCCCAAGGATAAGCCGGCAAAAGCAGAGTCAGACAATGAAGGGGGCGGTTCGGCCGCTGGCCCACCACCATCAGCCCTGTCCTCATCACCACCAGGTGGTTCCACCAAACCCAAACGCAGCGTCGCCTTTGCCGAGGGCTCTAAACGGGGCACGGCCACCCCTCCGGACACGAAGCCTTCTGGCTCCTCTCTCGACTCCGAGGCGCTCAAACGTGGCTTCTCCAGCGGTTCAGACCCGCTCCGCAACTCGTCCTCCCAATCCGGCCCCGAAGGAATGGTAGGCCGCCTCCAAGTTTACCGCGACGGACGCGTCGAGATGCACTTTGGCTCGCCTGACAATCCGCTAGTAATGGAAGTAGCAGGAGGATCGCAGAGTAGCTTCTTGCAGGATGTGGCGCTGCTTGATGCCAAGGAGAAGAGGGCCACGGTGTTGGGGGAAGTGCATAGGAAATTCACTGTCAGCCCGAGCGTGGAGGGCATGTTGGGAGATTGGGAGAATCACTGCTCTATGAAGGGTGAGGAGAGCGAGAGTAGCAGTGATGAGGAGTTGGTCAAGAAGGAGGAGAAGCGCTAAGCTTGTGGGAGGTGTTGGAGGAGGCGAGACGAGGTGACGCGGTGTCGCGTGGCTTTCGGCGCGGCTGCCGTCTCCTCCTTGAAGTGTGGGCGCGAGTCTCCGCTTTCCCGCGCTAGTCTGTGTCTCCATCTTTCCTTCATTCAACGCATCACTGTACTACAGCCGTCCAGCTTCGGTCGTCTTTCATCCTCATCACGACCATGAGCAAAGACTCCATGGTCCCAACCGCGCCCACACCGTCGTCGATATCCACCTCGCGCTAGAGACAAGGCCGACCCAAACGCATCACGTCGCGATGTCTTCCCTCTTCGACTCGCTCAACTTCCCGTCGTCATCACAGCAGCGGTCGTCGCAATCGAGCCAGCAGGACCAACCATACGAGCAACAGCACCAGAGAACTAGCAGGAAAAGTGCCAGTCCCACGAAGCGATCCCGAGATCGAGGTCCACAAGTCTTCTGGCACGCGCCACCTTCTCAATCGCTGCCATCTCTTGGTCATGATGATGAAACCAGCCAAGCAGGACCGAGCAGGCTGCCAGCGGTACCTCCTTCAGCGAACGCATCCACTCTACAAGATCAGCTCCTTCAGCATCGCAGTCGCGCCTCTTCCTCTTCATCCTCCGCCTCAGTAGCTTCCACCTCGACTACGTCCAGCCTTCGTCCTCTCCATCGACGAAGCAAGCTCACTCGCCCACCTCCGCGGCGATTCCCCTCCGCTGCAGCGAGTGGACCTCTGCGACGCCATGCCAGCTCGTCGGCCGCTTTTGCCCATCACTCACAGCAGCAGCAGCAGCATCACGCAGATCTGGACGCCTTTGCGCCCCCGCTCGGGAAGCGGGCGGACAGTAATGGAACGGGTGCAGGAGAAGGCAGAGTGCAGAGATTGCTAGAGGATCTGACACTTCAGCTCCAACAGCAAGATGAGGAGGGTGATGAGAGCCAGGAGCGGGTAGGCATTGGAGGTCATGATGCGGATGGAGTAATGAGCTTGGATGATGATTCGTGGGAGAGGGACCTCGACGACGACCTTCTGGGCCCTTGTGCCCGGCAGCGAAATAGCCCAGCCATCCAATCGTCTCAGAAGGCCAAGCGAAGCACCGCCATTAATAGCAACAGCAGTCTGATCACCCCACGATCATCAAGAGAAAAGCGACCCACACCAACCAAAGGCAAGCCCACCCTCTCCAGCTGGGAGCGAACAGCCACTTTCCCTCCCTCTGGCTCACCAGCGAATGGCACGTCCACACTAGGCAAGTCGTCTGCTACACTAGTAGGTGGCACGTCTGCGGCGAGAGCTGCTGCCAAGGCGAAAGGCTCTCCAGCTGGAGGAACGACGGTCAAGGGTAGAGGGCAGGGTGTAGCAGGAACGGACATCGAGTTCGATGTGCTAGTGGACGAGATTGATTGGCAGAAGGATTTACACTTGTTGGATTTGAGTGATTTTATGGAGGAGGATGAGGGGAACGAGGAGCAGGTGGACGGTACGTCAGCTGCACTGGCTGATCGCGGGCGTCAGCAAGAAGAGGACGGGCAGGCGGTTGAGCAGGGAACGGGCGCCGGGCCTGTCGGTAAGGTGCTGTCAGAGAAGGAAGAGGCGGCAGAGGAGCAGACGCAGCTACGATGGCGGTCAGAGGCCGCCCAAGCAGAGCCATGCCGACAGCAAGAGCAGTCGCAGCACCCACACCCGACGTACGACGACTCCTTCGACGTCGAGTGCTTCGACGACGCCATCCTGAGCCAGATGCCGCTCCCAGCCGCCGCAACGCCTCCGTCCGCTCTCGCCCCACCTCCTGCGGCAGCCCAAGCGTCGACAGTCACTCGTCGGAGTCCAACCTCTTCATCTCCGTACTCACACACGCAAGGTGCACCCGAACAGCCCGGTGCGCCCGTGGCTCTGCCTCCTGTTGAAGCGCCACCACAAGCTTTCAAAGCAAAGGCAAGGGATCCTGTCGCCCCCGCAAATTTCTACGGCCCACCGAAGACCAACTCGACGAGCAAAGCTCAGGCTGCACCTGGCAAAGGGAGGATACCGTCGAGTCCCTTCGAGCGGTCTCATTCTCATGGCGAGGTCAATGAGCCGGTGCAGCGACGGGCCACAAAGCGCAGCCGTGAGGTTGCGACGCTCGCCCAACCTTCGGGGGCAGGGATGGAAGCCGTCGGCCAGACAGCAGCTTCTCTTGACCAGCAGGCCGCATCAGAGCGAGAAGGCAATGGCGATGTCGACGACCTCCCTGACCCTCGGCACCTGCGTCGCGCCCGTACCACCTCGACCTCCCCCACAAAGCGCTCCGGCACCGCTGTCTCTTCGATCACTAATCCTCCCGCAGGCGCGACCGTCCCCGCAAAGAAGAGACTAGGCAGCGCAGTCGCCCTCGCGGGCCGAAGCACAAGTGCGGGGAGCAGAGCGCCGTCCCCTACGAATGGGTTCAGGCCGGGAGCTACACTGGGCTCTGCTTCCCAGCAGGGCAGGTCCACGGCATGCAGGCCGGCGGGGCTTGTGCGGACAAGCCGGACTGCGAGTGGTGGGTTGGGGTTGACGCAGAGGCAGAAGGTGTTCTCATCATCAAAGGCGACGACGAGAGTCGGGGATGAAGAGGCAGAAGCGGCTATGCGGGACTTTTTGGCTGATGAGGAGGCGGGGTACGTGACCTAGTAGAAGGGGGGGAGAAGGCGCTAAATTTCCAAGAGAGACAGAGAGAGCGAGCCACGCCGAGGGAGGAAGATGAGCGATACTGGCATCTTGAGCATACGTCCGAACGCAGATGTGTAACAAGGATAGTCACGAGTACCCAAGAGACAATGATCATTCCACTCCAAGACCTCGGGGCAATGCCTCTTTGTGATTTCTTCAGGTAGTCTGGATTCTTCATGTCTTCTCTCCCCCATCGTCTAGCTCCTTCGCTCCCTTCTCTACGTCCCGCATTACGATCGAGCCCACTCATCGCCTAGTTGTTACCAATGACTCAATCCATCAACCCCAACGACGCCCTCCCACTCAACGTGCGGGTACCCCCACCCGCTCAACCAACCTTTAACCCCAGCGCTCACCCGTGTACCCCTGCGCTTATCCGTCGCAACACTCGTATGCTTGCCCACACCAACGGCCAAATAGACCAAGCCGCGCATCTCGCTCTCCTCTTCAAGGGAGAGCAACACCTCCTCCACAATCTCAACTGCCTCACTTGCGTGCAGTCCATGTAGATCAACCAGGATCTCCGTCCGCTCTGCCGCGCTCAAGTTTGCCCCTCCAGCAGAAGTGGGCAGGGCCTCTTTCCTCGCTACACCAAGGCAGAGGGCTAGCCCATTGGCCAAAACCCGTCCCTTTAACCCTCTCGCGGCAGGCTCAGTCGACCCACCCACTCCCATCCCCCCACCTCCACCAGCCGCGTCTCCCCCGCCCATGAGCCTCTCCCTCACTTCAGCCATGCGCTCCCTCACTATCCCCCGCGCAACGCCTCCGCTCTTCGAGGCCACTTCGCGATTCAAAGCTTGACCTTCTGCACTCCAGCGTCGCGCTTCAGCCCCATCCCCTGAACGGAACGCTTCGGACGCTCGGGCGAGACAACGATTGCGTTGTTCGATGAGGGGGAGGAGGGAGGAGCGATGTGAGGTGTAGTGGGCTGCAGCGTGGGATAGGGTTGGGAGGAGGGTGGGAGGATGGAGAGGAATGCGATTGGGGGGTTTGGAGGAGGTGACAGTGGACGTTGGGCCGGCGGTGGAGGATGTGGAGGAGGCGGTTCGTGGACCCAGAGGTGGGCGGGTGACGGGAGCGTTGCGCGCTTGTAGATGGATAGCTCCTTCTGAGCCTGGGGCCGATCCCGCTAGCATGGCAGCCACAGGGGTGGTAATTCCGCTTGCAATTGGACCAGTCGAAGAGGAGGCGGCAGGATTGCGCTGCACTGCATGGACCCAGCGTGAGCGCGTTGGATCGCTCGCTGCTGGACCCGTTGGCGCACCTGCGGGCGGCCCGCTCGTTGAAGCCGAAGCAGCGCGCTGCGCCCTTGGACCTGAAGGGGGTAGCAGCTCGGGGAAGTCGTCTACTTGCTGCGACTGCCGACCACCGTCCTTGTCCCCGGCATCGCTCGTCACCCCACCTCCGGGCGCTCCACCATTAGCCAATGCGAGCAACACTCCCTCGTCATGCAAGAAGGGACACGGGTCATTAAGACACTGTCCCCTGAGCCAGAACTTGCAGAGCGCCTTGCTCAAGTCGTGAGAGAAGCGACAATCAGCCCTTCTACAGTCTCCCGAGAGGAAGTAGCGGCAAACTCTACCAGGTCCAACGGGCCCGCTACCTCCGCTAGCGAAAGCCGAGGAGTGTGAAGGTTGTGGGCTGGCCAGAGGGGATGCGTTGCTGAGCGCTGGAGAGCCAGTTAGTCCGCCAGGGCGAGAGCGAGATGAGATTGAAGAGGACCAGCCATTCCCACCTGTGCCGCCTCTAATGGAGGAGAAGACGTCCCGCGACATGAGGGAGACGCCGCTCGAGCTTCGCCCTGTGGCTCCACCGGCCCAGCTAGCAGGTCCAGTAGGCGGTGGTCTTGGCGAGCGAGTAGCCGCAGCAGTCAGATTGCTGTTGCGAGCGGACCCGGCAGCAGGCGGCTTGCCCCCTGCGTCGACGATGGCTGACAAGGTGGCCTCGACATCCCAGCTGTGCGCAGCAAGGGCCTCTTCCACTTGTTCAGGAGTCCACTGCGCCGTCCCAGCCGACGAAGAGGCTCCCACGCCCGAAAGGATGGAAAAGAGCACATCGAACGGAGTGGCTGCACCCCCACTCAAGCCCGTTTCATCTTCCTCTCCTGCGGCTACCGCAGTCGCAGCGAGCGCCATCTCCCCTCCTGCCTCACCGAAGCTGCTTCCTCCAGAAGAACTGTAGTAGCTACTACCCGGCGCGACAAGGGCGTCCGCCTTTGCAGGAGCGCCAGCGAATGGCGAGAATTCATCATCTTCATCCTCATCGTCTGCTCCGACCGGGTGATTCTTGTGCAGTATAGCCTGACTGGAAGAGCGACGTGCAGGGGCAGCGAGATCCCCTCGGCGGGCAGGAATACTGATCGCTGCGCCTGTACCGGCGCCTGTACCGGCGCTACTGCTGAGTACGGAGCCAGCCGTGCTGCTCGCGCTCGTGCTGGCCGAGGGTGTGCGAGGCTTGAACGCTACCGCGGCGACGTTGAGGCGTGGCGAGTTAAAGGGCGAAGGCGATGTAGGGCGACTGCTACTACTCTGCGTTTGTGCGGGGGTAGTCAAACCCGTTCCGCTGCTGCTGGCTGCACTGGCGGTCGTGGCCGTGCTTGGCAGACCTGGAGGTGGGACAGCCGAGCGAGGCGAAGAGGGCGCGTTGAGCCAACTGCTGGACCCCGCCGTGGATGAAGAGGCGGGGGTAGTTGAAGGACTACCCAGAAGATTGAAACCACCCCAGGGGCTGCTGGAGCTGCCCGCTATGCTCGCGGTGGAATCGAAGCTGTCCCTATGCGTCGAGGAGATAGAGAGAGGTGCGGGGGCTCGATTCCAGAATCGGGGTGAGCCGCGAGGACTGCCTGAGCCGATGACGCCTGGGTCTGGACCCGTGGGTGCTGGGCTGCTACTTCGCGGAGGTGCGGGTACTCCACCGAGATGAGCGCTCGAGGTCGGTGACAACGCTGCGTTAGGTGCATCGCTTCCATTCTGTATCGATGCAGCTGAAGGCGTCTTGGAGGGTGTCCAAGGGCGATGAAGATTTTGGCCCGAGAAGCTCCTTGCCGATCCTGGTCTTCTCAGCGGGGAGGAAGGGAAAGAGGCGCCAGTTGGATTGACGTCTTCGCGGTGTCGATGCATGAGGTCGAGAACTACCGTATCCAGTCGAAAAGGAGATGGCTTGACGCCTCCTTCGATCTCCTCGAGCCAGAGGCCAAGGCGGTCCCGCACCCGCTCTATTTTGTCTTCTTCGTCTAGATGGACGTCGTCCAGTAGCGAGAGGATGCTGGACACGTCGATTGTTGGCGGTGTGGAGGCGGCAGTCGTCGTGGCCGTGGACGAGGCGATGGATTGATCCTCGGGTGGAGAGGAAGAGGAGGACATGGCGAGAGAGTTGCGCAACGATGCAGAGGAGGTGGACGAGGCAGACGAGGAGACGCCGCTGAAGCCGCTGGTACCTGCTCGACTCGATGATTGACTGCGACGACGTCGTGCCTCATGATCATCTTGTCTTTCGTCTTCGTCTTCCTCGTCGTCATCATCGTCATGCTCAGATCCAGCGACGGAAGCTGCGAGAGAGCTAGGCTTCTGGGGCTTGTAGCTGACCGAGGAAGAGGTGCGCTGCAGAGCTAGACGACGCGCTGGTGGTGAGATGGCGTCGAGATATGCTCTAGCATGGGAGTTGGGTGCAGATGATGGGCCGCTGCCATTGATGATTGAGGATGATGAAAGGGGCGCAAGTGGAGCAGCTGCCGGTGATGATGAGGAGCTGCTAGAGCTGGCGCTCGCATTGTTGGATGCAGCTGTCCGTGCTAGGAGCGATCTATGCTCCAGTGTTGGTGAAACCAATGGGTTGGACATGATTGCGTGTATGCTCCTTACTAGAGCTGGTGCTCACCAGTCGTCGTCGTCGTCGTCGTCGTCGTCGTGTGGGAAATCGTCGTGGGTGGCGGCATGAGTGAGTGCAATGGCAAATTGGCCGATGTGCGCAAGATGATTGGGGCACGACGAGTGTCAAGGAGCCTAGTCCGTTGAGGACTCAGAGCCATCGACTGGGGCTCAAAGAGTAGAGAGAGGGGATATGAGTTGGAGCCAAGGATTCAAGTGTGGTGACGAGGAGCGAGCGGCAACGCAGCCAGGCGGCGAGCGAGCGGTGGACGAGCTGCATCCACAGACCAACGGAGCCAACTGCTCGACGCGAGACCACTGCCACGTGGTGTTGTCGACTATGCCCTCTCGTCGCCCTTGTGTCGGCTGCCTCGACGAGGAGCAGCTCCTTCCTTCCCGTCGTTGGCGTCCCTCTGCATCATCACCACCACCACCACCAGCAGTGGGACACGCCGCAATGTCGTCTGGTCGCAAACGCACCGACCTCATCGAGCGCACTCGCTACCCGAACCCTCTTCCTCTGCCTCCTTATCCACCAAAGCTCCTCTCCATCCCCACACCAGCAACACGATACGCAGATCCAACATGGGCCAATCGTCTCGCCCAATCGGTGCCTCTACCCCTGGTAGTCGATTCCGAGGGTGGAATGCCCCTCGATATAAACGCTTTCCCCGAGCTGTGGGCTACAGATGAGCGAGGAAGGCCCATTCCCATCGCGGATGCTACTCTTCCGCCGCTGGATGCCGCAGACCTCGACGCCGAGGATGCCTGGCTGCTCAACCCAGATCTCGTCAATGCGCCCATTCCCCCTCTAGCCACAGCTACGCCATCATCATCCAGTATCCTCGCCTCTTCGGGAGACACAGCCGCAATAGCAAGTCGTGATGGCACCCCCGACGTAAGCGCAAAGGACGTCGCATGGCTACGTCGCACAGAGTATCTCGGCGCAGACCGCAAAGCCAAAGCAGAAGCTGCTCTGCGCGCCTCGAAGCCCTCGTCCTCAGCCAACAAGGAGGTCACACCCGACGCAGAGGCGCAACGCATTAATGAGACCTTCAGCGCCATCGAGTCACAGCCCTTGGGCGATGCGTCGCTTCGTCATCCCAACCCGGCGAAGCGCAATCTCCAACCTGTAGAGGTTATGGACCTCTACCCAGACTTCGACACTTGGGCAACAGAGATGCATGTATTCAAGTTTGCGGATCCACCGGGCAAGCACAACGACGAAGACTCGGCAGCAGCAGCAGCGGCAGCCGCGGCAACCTCTGCCACTCTACCACTTTCCATCTTGCGACCACGCACCCATCCCCTTACCCGACAAACGCACGTCTCCCTCTACGTGCCCTCAGCGGAGCCCATCGACCTTCCACTCAAAGAATTCGATGAGCTCCTCCTCGCCGACCCCGATGCGTTTGCAGACGATGAAGAGCGAGAATTCTTCTCCGACCAAGCAGGCCAGCTTGACGCTTCCGTTCGTCAGGGAGCCGTCGTCCGTCGCGAGGAGATGCGCAGGCGAAGAGGCTGGGCGAGCCAGTTGCCTTTGGAGCCTACGGATGAGCAGGAGGAAGAGGAGGAGGAGAGCGAGGATATGCGCGCTGCAAAAGAGGAGTATGCCAGGAAGAGGGCGGAGTGCACGACCCCTTATAGACATCAGAGGGATTATGATCCTGAGAGACAAGGATTGGAGGAGGATCTGGCAAGATTGTTGGTGCTTAGCTTTGACAAGGGAGCCACAACCCAGCTTCCTCTCCTGGAGCGTGAAGCTAAATACCTCGACTCGCCTGCTGCATCCACCTCATCAAGTACGGTATACTACCACCCTATCACCACACGTACCACACTCCGCGTCAAGCGACAACGTCGCCGAGGTGCTGCGAGCCAGGCGGAAGAGGACGAAGGTCATTGGACCGACTTGGCGCTCACGCATCGCGATGTCACCGACAAGGAGTTGGTGAAGCGACTGCGCAAGAGGGTAGAGATTGAGCACGGAGCGTTGAAGGAGGAGGAGTTGCCTGAGTTGAGTGAGAGTGAGAGCGAGGAGGAGGAGGAGGAGGAGGAGCCAGAGGAACACGAGGAGGTTGGCAAGGTAAACGGACAGAAGAGCGTTGCTGGAGAGGATGGAGTGGTAGATGCGGATGCGGATGAAGAGGAGGAAGAGGACGATGTTGCAGCTGCAGCCCGTCGTGCCGCTAGAGCTCGAGCCGCCTTCTCTGATGATGAGGATGACGAAGAGACAGGCGGCGAGACAAGTAGCAGCCAGAAGCCCAAGACTTCGGACGGAGCAGACAAGTCAGCGCAGCCGGCCGACGAAGAAGCCGAGGAAGAAGAGGAAGAAGAGGAGGAGGAGGAGGAGGAGGTAGACGCTCCCAAGAAGAAGCGCCCCGCAAAATCGAATCGCTCCGACTCTGGTTCTTCTGGCGAGGAGGACGAAGATGAGGACGACGAGTCGCTGGATGGAGACGACGAGCTTGCAGCTCTGCGCGAGGAGGCTGGTGGAGAGGAGGTTGATGCTGCGGAAGATGAAGGGGAGGAGGGAGGTAGATCGAGGAGGTCCAGGAGGGCAGCAGCTGTCGCACCGGCAGCGCCTACTGATGGGGAAGGAGACGCTGGTGGGGATGACGATGATGAGATGGACGATTGAGTCCAGGATCGCAATGCAAAGCATCATTCAATGAACCAGAGAAGCAGCAGCACATTTCTGCTCTTCTGCCTGCGCCGCGTCACGCACTGACGAGTATTGAGGATATGCTTTGCATTTTGACTTACGAGCAGTCCTACCCAAACAGTCTCAAATCACCCAGCTCCCCACCTGCTATCGGCTTCTCCCCATCTTCCTCATCATCACTCTCCGCCTCCTCCTTCTCCTCCTCCACGGGCAATCTCGCCTTCTTCGCCTTCTTCCCACCTTTCTGCACAGTAGCAGCAAAGGGCAAAGACGCGAACAGTCTATCCACCATATCCCTCGTCCATCTCGCCCCCTTTTCTCCATCTTGAGTCTCAATCCTAGGCATAAAGTTGGCCACCTTCTCAATGACCTCGAATCGCAACTTACGCCCCTTGGAAGCGCGTGTGTCGATCCCTTTGGTCTTGGTGTTGGTGCGCGGGTGGAAGAGGGGGGTGGCGGATGCACCATCGGATGTCGATGGTAGGGCGGAGCCGTTCGTTGCTGCCCCAGTAGTTTGCTGCGACTCGATGAGGGAGCGTAATAGCCAGGCATAGAAGTCCGAGTCGTCGAATGTCTCCACGTCCATGTCCTTGTCCTGCGCCGCTGCACCGTTCTGCTCGTCTTCTTCTTCGTTGCCGTCGTCGTCGAGAAGCTCAGCACCAATCCTCTTTGCACCTTGAGCCCCCTCAACACCCCCGGCGGCGCCTCTGAACTTTTTCGTCCTCTCCACTAACCTCTTACCCGCTTCGCCTGCCATTGCCGAGTCGACTTGACGTGGGATGCTCTGGTTAAAGGCTTTGAGCGGGGCTGAGCTGGCCGAGAACTTGTTCGAGTCAGCACCCAATGCAGAGCTAGACGCTTGTGCAGAGTGCTTGTCCAAGACCGAGGTGGCAAAGGGCTGCAGAGCGTCTCGTGTGAAGCGGAGTAAGAGGGAGGTATGCCGAGAATGACGAGCACGAAGCTCGTCTTCGTCCTCCTCTTCTTCTCCAGCCTCATCGCGAGCCTTGCGCTTCTCCCCTGTGGCTGCTACCTCCTGCAGGATGGCACGCTGCTCCTCGTCCTCTTGTTCGCCCTCTCGTCCCACGCACGAAGCCACCAGCTCAGCCTGCGCCTCCAGCAGGAGATCCGCATGGTCTTGCAAGCTAGCAAGGAGCTCACGATGAGCCTGCGCAGTCTTGCTACTCTCTGCTTCCTGCTCCTCCGCCTCCTCCAACAAACGCCTGTACGCCCTTGGCTCTATCTTTCCCAAGCCCTTGCTTCCCCCAACCACCCGCTCGAGGCGAATACGATTCTCCAAAGTTCGATGCCACAGCGCCAAGTCGGCCTCCACGACCTCGCCGCGCTCGGCGTCGCTCTTTGCCTCGTCTCGTAGCGTGCTGAGGAGGCGTGATTGAGAGGCAAGAGAGGAAGAGAGGGTAGGATGCGAAGAGGATGCCGTGGCTATTGCATCGGCGTCGTCCTCATCTTCGCGAGCAAAGCGGACTGATTTGGACTTTTTGGCTTGCGTTGTTTTGCCCTTGGTCTTGACTGGCTCGATGGAGGGAGCAGAGCTGCCCACTGACTCGGCATCGCTACCCATGAGCTCTTCTTCTTCATCGCCATCCTCTTCATCGAGATCCTCGTCTTCTCTGCCGCTGTCGAGCTCCTCATCTTCATCCTCGTCGTCGTCGTCGTCGCCGTCTTCGCTCTCCTGCATATCAGCCAGCGTAGCCGTCTTGCCAGCATATCTTCCCGATCTCAGTGTACCCGTCGCATCTTCTGACAGATTTGCCTTTCTCCTCCTATCGCTCTTGCCTACGTCGGTGTAGTGTGATCGATCGATCGACGCTGTCTCGTCGTCGTCATCACCTTCGTCGTCGTCGTTTCCTCCTTCATCGTCTGACGCGCCGCTCTTTCTCGACCTTGAGGGCTTCGATGGACCAGCAGCGATCATATCCTCATCTTGCGGTGCTACATCATCCAAGTCGGCGAGTGAAGCGGCGAGCGTCTTGGCTGGCATTGCTCTGCGAAGAAAGGTAATGGAGGTGATGTGATGATGGTGATGAGGAAGAGTAGCTGCGTCCGCTTCCCGCCTCCTCGACGCCAAATTCTCGAGGGAGCTCAGACAAATCGATCCGCGGATGCGGATGGGGCCACGTGGTCGATAGACTGGCGCGCTCGAGCCATCCTCATTCACCGCGTCGGCCCCTCGCGCTCTACTTGATTCTATCCACCACAGCATTCACCATGGAGGAGGAGGACGGATATCACTGTCCCTCACAAACGGAACCTGAAATTGAGCGGAGAACTCACAAGGAGTGGCCGTGGCCCTCGGTCGAGATGCTTTCTAAGTATCGTCAAGACGAACTACTCGACGCGAACGACTGGCACTACCTCGCCGAGGGGGGAAAGAGTCTCCTCGTTCGATACATGGGCCCGCAGACATGCAAGGACCCAAAGACGGGCCAAGACACGCCAGTACCTTGGACCAGTCCTGACGGAAGACGAGCACTCGCTTTGCGGATGGACAAGCGCAAGAGGAGAGGACCACCACCGGCGGTGCAAAAGCTTAAGGTCAATGTGCAGCATGAGTTCACAGAGACCTCTTGTCCTCCCTCTGCTGACAGTCGGTTGGAATGGCCAGCCACAGAACGCTACGCTTTCGAGACGACTGTCATCACCAACTTTCTGCGCGGTCTCTCTTCCGGGTCTGGCACACCCGCTTCCCCATCCTCGTCCCAATCAGACGGAGAGACCACCGGCGAACAGTGGGAATGCTCAGAAGCACCACCTTATCTCTCTCCACTGCTACCGTACAATAGACGCTTGGTATGTCGCTGGCACGGAAGGAAGCGACTAGCATTTCTTGAGGCCATCGCGAATGCGGCTGAGCCTCACCGCCCTTCTCATCGTCGCGAGATGGATGAGATCGATATCGACTGCCCAGATGCGCTCGATGTCATCGAGGACCTCTCTTGGACACCGAGGGATGGTGTAGATCAAGATGTCCTCTGCGTCGAGATCAAGCCAAAATGGCTCTTTGAGCCCGGTGATGACGAAGTGTCATCAGGGAAAGACGACAGCCGTCCCATCTCACGTTACCGCAAACACGCCATCCTCAAAGCAGACGGTGCCCTCACTCCTCAAGAGGTAGACGACCTCTACGAGCCATTGGACCTAGCGTCAGCTGACCCTCCGCGGGTACGCAGAGCTCTTCAAGGTCTAGTCCGCAACTGGCAGAAAGGCGGCAACAATCTCCGCCTCTTCTGTCGAGGGGCACAGCAACCCGCCCGTGCTAGCAGCGGCGTAGAGGGGAACAACCCTTTGGCCAACGCTCTGGAACGACTCATCAACGCACAAAAAGGGAGCAGTAATCTCTCTCTTACCACAGACGCGGCCGACTTGGTCACTCCTGCTCTTCTTCCCGCACTGCTCAGCCCTCGATTTCAGGCTCTCGTTGCTCGGCTTGGCTTCCTGCAGCGTAGCCTCGTCCCTGGCCCGAGAGGGGATCTTGCCCACCTCAAGGCGCTCTGGGATATGTCTAGCGAAAAGAAGGGGAGAAAGCTTGAGGACGCTACGCTCACAGGGGACAAGAAGGACGAGCCGATGTTTTTCGATCCCTCGATGCACGACTGGAACGACTTTCTGACGTATTGGTTCTCCAAGGAGGATCCTAGTCAGAGAAGCGAGGATTGGGCCGCAAGCACTACGACGCCGGCTCCCGCTCGGGACACGAAGCGCGCCCGCGGCGGCGAGGCGAGTGGTGGGGGCAATCACAGCCGCAGCAGCGACATTGTCACGCCACCAACGTGGAAAGAGATGCGCCACGCTCTCATCGGCACCCTGCTCTCAGGCACCTTCAAGGACGCCAGCATCTGGATCCGAATACCCATGCCGTCATCAGCAGAGCTGCAATCACAATCTGCGAATGAAGGCCACCCTGGTTACGTGGACGGGAGGAGCATCCATCTGATCGATGTCGACCCGAAGCCGATGAAGAAGCTGTCGCATTGGCTACAGCTGGATGATGATATCGAGCGCTCGTATCGCGAGTGGAAGGCGAAGCATGCGATTCAAGAGGTAGAGGGGTCAGACAAACGCAGCAGAACGGACTGACGGCACTGAGTCCGCGAAGGAGAGGGAAAGTACGATGGTTACGATGGCTGAACAACGAATGCGCACGTCAAGCGCGCGAGCTCCTGCTACTTTTAGAGCTAGGCTTATTTACATCCTGACACCAACAGTGGCGCCAATATACCCCTTTGACCCCTTCTCTCGCCGCATTACGACGGTCGCCACTCATTCATGCCCGCATAGTCATCGCCCGTATCGCCCATGGCCTCCAGATTGGCCAGCAGCGCCTTTTGGCTGATGCCACCGCGCTTCCCGCCCGCAGCAGCCGCCGCCTGCTCAAGCAAGCTCTGCGCTTGCTCCTTCTTCCCACCAGCACCCCCTCCTCCGGCTCCTCCGAAGAGGTCGAGCACCTGATCCGTCGCCATACTCTCCAGATCCTTATTCTGCTGACCCACGACTGTGTTGGCTACGTTCAACTTGAACTGCTGAAGACCCATGATCCTCGCCTCGAGGGTGTCCCTCGTAATCAGCCTGTACACATTGACCACCTTCCTCTGCCCCAGTCGATGCGCACGATCCATGGCCTGCAGGTCTCTCATGGGATTCCAGTCATGCTCCACGAATATGACCGTATCGGCGCCCGTGAGCGTAAGCCCCAGACCGCCCACGGAGGTGGTGAGCAGCAGGACGTCGATGGACGGGTCGGCATTGAAGGTCGTGACAATCCCCTGGCGCTTCTCCGCAGGGACAGAACCGTCGAGCCGCATGTAGGACACGGAGGGCATGTGCGGTGCAAAGAGGTCCTTCTCGATGATGTCGAGCATTTGCTTCATCTGGCAAAAGATGAGCACGCGATGCGGTGATGAAACCTCACCTGGAGCGTCAGGCTCAGCTGCCACCTCGGAAGGGTCGCCGATCTTGCCGATACCGCAGCTTTGGAGGAGTTGCATGAGTGTCGCTAGCTTCGGGGCGTGACGGATATCCCGCAGCGTCGACTTGGTCCTGCGCAACTCATCGTCGACGATGTCAAGGTGTGACTGCTTGGCAGGGTCGTACACAAGGGCAGGGTGGTTGACGAGCTTGCGCAAGTATTGTAACGTCTGGAAGACATGAGGCTGCTGTGGTGCGGCGGTCTCCTGAAGTGCCTCATCCACTGCGTCGCCTTCGCCATTCTCCGCTCTCGCATGCTCATCGTAGAGCTTCTTCTGGATCACGCCGAGCTCGCACTCGACGTCCTGGATGATCTTGGGCGGCAAGTCGTCGAGGACGTCGTCTTTGAGACGACGCAGCAAGAAGGGGAGAACCTGCTTATGCAGCGACTCAAGTGCAAGCGCGGCAGCCTCTTGCTCCTTGGCTGACGCTTTGCCCTCGCGAGTTGCCACGATGGGCTTGCCGAAGCGTTCGTGGAAGGCTCGCTCTGTGCCCAAGAACCCAGGCATCAAGAAGTCAAAGAGCGACCAGAGCTCCAGCACATTGTTCTGGATCGGAGTGCCCGTGAGGATGAGACGATGATTGGCCTTGATCTGCTTGACTGCTTTCGTCGTCTTCGTCTTGGCGTTCTTGATGATGTGGCCTTCGTCGAGGATGCAGTAGCTCCAGTTGAGCGATGAGAGAGCGGCAATGTCGTTGCGGACCACGTCGTAAGACATGACGACGACATCGTGGCGTGCGATTTGCTTGCAGGTAGCTGCACGTTCTGAGGGGCCTCCTCCGTAGAGCAGTGGCTTGAGATTCGTCGAGTACTGCTGGATCTCGTGTACCCAATGTCCGGTGAGCGTAGGTGGACAAATCACCAGCGAGGGGAGCGGTGCGCTGTCAGGGGCCTGCGTAGCCTTGTAGCGCTCGTCACGCTCGTGATGCTTGGCAGCCAGGATACAGATCGACTGCAACGTCTTGCCCAGACCCATGTCGTCGCAGAGCACGCCGTGCAACTGAAATTTAGACAGGAAGTGCATCCAGCTGACACCCTCGCGTTGGTATTTGCGCAAGTCGGCATTGATCTTGACCGGCAGTTGATAGGGCTCGACCTTGCTGCCATCGAGGAGCTGCGAGAGGAAGGTGCGCTCCTCGTCGCGTCGACGTAGGAGATCTTCAGGAAAGCCAGAAGGGTCGGTCAGACCAGCCTCGAGGGGCACCATCTTGATCAGGGCAGCAAAGGTGCTTGTCGCAGCCAAGCGCACAGCTTCGTCTGAATCGCTCATACGGCCGAGAACGGGTACGACGAGGACAATGATGTAGGGTAGAAGCTTGATGTCCAGGCGAGTGACGATCTGGCTGAGCACCTCGATGGCGCCTTGGCGATTAGTGACGCTGCGCGAGTCGCCGAGGAGGGGCAGAGCGTTGCGGACGACGTGGATCATCGTGGGGAGCGTCATCGAGTCGGCCAGGCTGCTGAGGCAACGTGCTGCTGCTGATCGAATGACGGCGAGCTTGCTTTGCAACGCAGCGGTGAGGAGTGGAAGGAGCGACTCGATTCTGTCGTCGTGCGTCGAGGATAGGCGACTGCTGACCGTGGCTACAAGGGTGCAGCAGTCAAGGACGCCTTGTCCCCGTGCCTCCTCCTTTGACAGGATCTCATCAGCGCTCGCCGAGCCTTGCGCGAACACTTCTTTAAGCGTGGCAGTCATGCCCTCCCACAGAGCTGGTGCTATGGAGAATAACTCCTGCCCAAAGCGCGAGGCCATTTCTTGAAGCGTGACTTCGGCACCGCGACGAATGAGCTTTCCTTGGCGGGTCTCTTCTGACTCCATCGCCTCAGCAACAGCCTTACCGCCCCTCGCCGGAAGGCTGACCTCCTGCGCGTGGCTCATGATGCCCTCTTCTACGCTCTTGTGCGAGGCAAAGACAGCCGTCTGCGTCGTATCCTGGCAGACAAATGCGCACAGATTCTTGATGATCTTCGACGAGGGGTCTGCATGCGATCCAGGTCGACGACAATGCGCAACAAAATCAGCGACGGCTTTAGCTGACCTCGCCTGCAGGTCCGCGTTGTCCTCAAACTTGACACTATTCATGATGCTGCGGATGAGCGGGTTAAGCTTGGCGGGCAATGTCTTGAGCGAGATGACGGCGGCAGATACGGCAGCCATGACTTGAGTATCTTGCTTGTCTTTGGCGTCGCGGTAGAAGCCGATGCTGGCGATGATCTTGCGGCGGCGGTCTTCTAGAACAGGGGTCGCCGTCTTTCGAATCTTCGGACCGACTGCGCCCAGCAGAGCTTCGTAGTCTCGCGTAACAACTCTCTCGGCGGTCTCGGCCGTGAAGGCATCCTTGCGCTCACCAGTGGGGTCGACACCGGTGGGAAGCTCGGGGATTTTGGCTTTGCTGACTTTGCCCTCGGACATGAACGCTTTGTAAAGCGACTGGCAGTCGAGCTGAATGCGGCTAAGCTGGACAGCCATCTCACTCCACGTCGGCGGCGGCGGACCTTCGATGATGGCGAGCAGTCTGGTGCTGAGCGATTTGCCGACCTCGCTCGTTGTGGCGACATCAGGGCTGATGCTGGCCCACTCTTGAACGACGTACGCCGCAAGGCACTTCTGAAGCGCAGACTGCGAGTCGAGGTAGCTGACGAGGGGGAGGGCGTCATCTGCCGGTAGGCGCGCGAACAGCTGACCAAGAGCATGAGTAGCGCCCAATCGGCCTCGAATGACTGTGTCTACGCCGACTAGTGAGAGATCCTGTGCGAGGATGGACTTGTCGACGTTGTATCTTGCCTCGCCTTGGCTTGCTGTCGGCCGCGAGGCGTCGTAGAAAAGGCTGAAATCAAAAGCTACACCGAGGGGCGTCATGAGAATTGTTGCGAAGTGGCCGAGGTGAGGACGGAGCAGCTCGTGCAAGCGGGCAGTCTCTACAGATGTCACTGCTGAGTGCCAAGCCGCTGTTGTCTCGTCTCGGATTTGCATCTTTTCCTCGACGATGAGGTTCTGGAAGAGAAGGCGGAAGACCCGCTCATCGAGCCAGGCTTTCGGCGCTGACTGACCATCGAGGAACACGCGCAGAGTGCGAACGACGGAGAGTCGTACGGAGGTGATCGTATGGCGGAAGAAGGGGTAGATGAGCGGGATCAACGCAGAGAGTGGCTTCGCCGACTTGGCATGGAGCATCTCGCGGACCGCTTGATGCTTGACGAGACGAGCGAGGAGGTCCATTACGCTGCCTGTAGAACTATTGAGGTCGTCCTTGACTTCGCCAAGGCAGTCCCACAGCGTCTGCAGGAGGGATGGAAGCATGGCGCTGAGGTCACTGACTAGCACATCGGAGGCGAGTGGGAGTAGAACGGCAGAGGCGGCGGCCCTAATATCGTCGTCGCTGTCACGCAAGCAGGCCACGGCAATGGAGGAGACAGACGTGAGGGCGTCTTGCGATGCAGTGCCTGCTGCGGTGTCTGCCTCAACCAGCCAACGCAACCCACTCAGTCCAGCGTGACGGACTTCCCAGGCGTAGCCGGCATCTCCCCTCTGGGCGTGCTCACGGCCGCTGTTTGGCGGAAGGTAGACCGCCTGCTTGGTCATGGCCATTAGCTGTTCGCGCACGCAAGAGCGCGAGTCTGCAGATAGGTGAGGAAGCAGGGCTGAAAGTGCTTGAGCACCGACCTCTCGCACTGGAGCGACGACTTGATCAAAGACAAAGTCGCTGAGTCGGTCCAGGCAGAGGAGGCACAGAAGCTTGACCGCTGCATCTTCGGCCCACTTGGCTTTGCGCTGACGGTTGGACGTGGCAGAGGCGGCGAGCAATGACATGCCTCCACCGTGACCTTGAACGGAGAAGATCGATCGAAGCGCCAGGCAAGCGCCATGACGAACTTCCCATTTTGCAGAGAAGAGGTCCGCGAGGAGAACCGAAGTCAAGTGGGTGAAGGGCCACTCTCCGGCGGGCGCAACAAGAGAGACGTGTGCTGCGGTGCCTGCAAAAGCCGCTGGTGTACTTGTTGCGCCTGCCTTCGTCGCTGCAGAGCCAAAATAGTCGCCGCCACTGTTTGAGCTGGAAGTGGCTGGCGTCTTGAGCCGTAGCCCAGTAGCCTGCGAAAGTGATTGCGCATCGTCGCCATCTACGACTCGCGTCTTCTCGTCTTTGGGCGTGTCTCCCGACTTGCCCTCGAGCTTGCGCTTACGCTTCAGCTGATTGCGCTCTCGCGCGCTCAGCTTGCTCATGTCGATCTCCGGCGGCTCAGGGTCGGCGGGCGACCTGGGCCCGCTGGATGACGGTGACTTGACTCCAGGAGTAGGCTCTTGCTTGATCCCCGGCGTTGACTCTTGTTTTACGGCGCCGGGGGAGCCCGCGAACCTGCTGATCGATGTACCAGCCGGTTGCGGCGCGAACTTGGGGGGCGGAAGCTTAGGTGACGCTGCAGGCGGTGATGTCTTGAAGCCGTGCGAAGAAGCCGTGGCGCCCTGCTTGAGCTCAGCCTCAAAGTCAAGGCCCAGGTCCATCTCGACTCCGCCTAGCCCGCCCAGTCCCATCTTGGCCATGTCTGCCTTCGCCTGCGCCAGGTGATCAGCAACATTGCCTCCTGACGTGAAAATGTTGTACTCTTTGCCGGCTGAAGAGAGGAGCTTGACGCCATTGGATAGAACGCGATCTAGTTGAAAGTCTTCGAGAGTAGCCAGGTCGTCCTGCGACATTGGTGCCAATGCTTCGCCATCTTGCTCCGATTTGATGCGGCTTGTCGACCCGTCCTGTTCGGTGTTCACGTCATCGTCGGCAGACCAAACTCCTGCGCCTCTGCAGATCGATTCAATGGCTAGGGCGGCTGCTTCTCTAGTGTCCCACGAGCGAGAGTGTAGGAAGGGTACTACGCGGGAGCAGAGGTGCAACGCCTCGTCCCATTGGCCCTTTGAGCCGTGATACGTATGCGATGAAGACGAGGACGCTGGCGCATGGGTGTGGCCATTGGTAGGGGCAGGCGAAGAGGCTGAAGAAGAAGGTGCGGATGACGTATGCTGGTGTTGCGTCTGTTGGGGCGGTGGAGGCTGCGGCTGATTCGCCCCACCTCTGACTCGCTGATTAGCGATCTGGCCCAGTTGGCGAGCGGCCGTACCCTTGATAGCCGGAGTTGATCCAGTATCGAGAAGCGAGACGAGTCGGTCGAGGCCTGGTACGATGCGATTGCGTTTGAGCGAGCGGAAAAGGGGAGAGCAGAAAAGAGTGGTACCGTGTTCGTGTGAGCGTGCGTTTCGTTTGTGCGTGCGTTTGTGCGTGCGTTGCGTGTGAAGCCCGGTGAGAAGCGCTAGAGAGGTGACTAAATTGATCTACCCCTCTCTTCGTCTTCGTCTTCTTCGCCGTCGTAGTCGCGCTGCGCCTGCTACTACTCACGAGTGGCCATGATCCCGATCGCTGGTCTCGCTTCGGACGTCGTCGTGTCGGGCGGAAAGCTTGCCACGCGAGCAGTGGATAGTGGGTCTCGGGATCGAGGGAGAGGGTGGCACGAGAGGAGCCGGGACCTTTTGTATTCGAGAGGTCTAGGCGCACGACGTGGAGGCGGGCACAGCGCGGCGCGGCGCGACTCGAGTGGGCGGCGGCGCGACTTTGGATTTTGCTTGCTGCGACGGACGAAGACGAAAAGGCGGGCGGGAGGCAGGGCGGGCGATGGGCGGTGGTTTCTATCTCAGGCAACAGCCAGCAGGCAAGCAGCGGGAGGAGGCGCGAGGGCTGGCTGGCTGGCTGGGCTATCAAGCAAAGCACCTCGAGATCGTCTCGATGATGCGGCGATGATCAATTCCAACGGGCGATGAAGGGTCGGTGGGCGAAGGCGAGCGGTGGGCGGTGAAGCCAAGTGAAGCCAAGGATCGATGAGCGACTTTCGGCATCTAAAGGCATCACTCGGTGGGCGCGGATGCGGCGGCGGCTAGAGTAGCTAGACATGAGGGCGTTCATCTGTTTCCTCGCTCGCTCACGCGGGCGCGGGATCCGGCGGAGCTGGTTGGAGCGGGTGATGAGTGAAGGGTGAGCTCAGCATGCCGCCAACAAAAGGGCCGCACGTACGACTAGGACCCAATCGTAACGCTGCTCTCGCAGAGACTGGTGTTCGTCCAACGAGGTGATTAGCCTTCAGCATCGTCGCACGATATCGTCAGGCCCACTCGTCCTCTCGAGCTCACCAAACACGCCTTGGCCGCGTCCCGATCTTCCATCGAGATGGAGAAGACAATTGAAAACCAACGCGGGTCCAAGCACTCTTGCCTGTAGCCTGACGTTCTCACACGTCAAAATGCCTAACGCTGATATAGTCAACTCTAGATTGCGTGGCGGCGGAGAGCCGATCTCCGACCTCATCACCCTCCGTGCTCGTGCGTCGACATCGACTCGCTTGGCGCTTTGCCCGCACGTCCTTCCTCGCATCGATGCACCGAACATCGAAAGGGGGAGACCGCTTTCTTCTCTCGGACCACGATCATCGACTAGCGTGCGAGAGCACTACGAGAGCATAGCAAGCAGCTATTGTTTGTTTTTTTCGTCCCACGCAGTCGACCACAGTGACATTTGACAGGCCAAATCGCCGCATAATCCTGACCATGAGCGGCTCAAGTAACTGAATGGCCATGAAAGCCCAGATCGGGAGATGCCCAATTCCCTCAACTCAAAAGCGAACATCTTTCCCTGCTTGCGTTTCCCTCTTCTTTGCACTGTCTTCTTCACCACACCACGACGTGTCCTGCTATGGCTTGTGCGGCAGCCTCCTCCTCATCAAGGCTATAAACGAGCGACGTAGCCCAGCGAGGCGTCTTGGTCAACGCCGTCTTGAAGCCGCTGAGGGGCAAGACAAATAGGGTAGGAGCATGATTGGGAAGCCGGCGCTAGTGCTTCGTCATCTTCTCAGAGCTGCTCACGATTCAGTCCGAGTTGAACTCCCAAGCGACCGCGGTAGCGGTCGACGCCGCTCCATCTTCCCCACCGCCTTCACCACCTATTCGACGTAAACGCCGTACACCTCGGCCACTCTCGCTCGTCCAAGCCAGTAGCTCCAGCGCGGGCGTACGACGCGCAGAGTCCTCTTTCGAGCTGCGCAACAACGCTCCTCCTCTATCGCCATCTTCCCGGCCTACCAGCCCGGCTTACTCTACGTCTCGAAGACGTGTGAGTGAAGCCGACGCTCGACTCGTCACCACGCCAACGTCATCTACCTACACTCCTGGATCGGCGTCGCCTCGGCGAAGTAGCTTCCAATACCACCGTTCGTCAAGCTGGAACCGCGACTTCAATGACACGTTCCTTCAGACTCGCCCCTCTCTCACGAAGCTTGCTCAGCAGCGCGCTGCGGCTCATCCTCGCGGCCAGTCCGACGCGACAGAGGAGACTTTGACCACGCCTACAACTTCGGCGAGCTCCGCCAGTGCAGTCACGCCACGCTTCGGGCCTTCAGCGTCGACTCATCTTCAGACGCCTTTTGGGTCGCAAGGCTCGCTGTACATGCTCGCTGAGCGTCACGCCGAGCGCAATGACACAGATGAGAGCGGCGTGGGTGAGGCTACCAACGCGCCGAGGGCCGTACAACAGTCTCCAGACCTCACGAGTCAAAGCGGCTCTAATTCTGTGCAAGACAGCTTCCATACAGGTGCAGAACAAGTGGATGTACAGAAGAGCAAGCTTGTGGAGGAAGAGCCTCACAAAACCATTGCGTCTGCACGTCCTATTTCGCAAGCCTCGCGGCGTAGCATTACCCACCTCACGCCCGGCCCGAGCAACGAGCGCCTCTGTCGACGGCGCAGTCGAGAGAATCTGGAAAGCCGAGGTAGCGCAGAAGACGGCTACGCAGACCTCGATTCGCTCAAACCGTGGGCGGCTTCGTGGAGCGAGTCGCCCCTCAGCTTCTTTTCACCGCTGCCGCCAAGTCAGCCCACCTTTTCGCAGCTCGATGAGAGGGCAGAGGACGAGGCAAGAGGGCAGGAGACGCCACGCCGTAGAGGTACGGAGAACGACGTAGCGCAACGCGAAGACCGGACAAGCGCTGACACTGGGCAACGCAAAAGCTTGACTGTTCGACGTACACGGACGCGCACCAGATCCGCTCAGACGAGGACGCAAGTAGCGCCGCAGTCTCGAAGCGCTGTGCGCCTGACGGCAGCAAAGGAAGAGGCTACGCCGCCTGTATCTTCACGGCCATCGCGGCTATCAATTGCTGCGTTTGTCGCGTCCTCAGCACTCACGACGATACCTCTGGCCGGATGCCCCGCCCTCTTCTACGTCTTCGAGGCCAGCTACCTCGCTACCAACCTTTCTCCCGCAGTAATCTACGCCCCGATTCCGCTCTTCGTGGCGAGCTGGGCCAGCTTCTTCGTCTGGAGGCGACAATGTTACCAGGCCATGTCGAGTGCCCAACTCACCTGCTTTGACCTCGAGAAGAGCTCGGCGCCGACAGCTCCCACGGTGCCCGCGACGCCGGCTGCGACTCGTCCTGTGATGTCAGGCCGGCAGGAATCAGTAGCGGGTGGAGACGAGGATGAGGATCCGGCCATTGCTGCCTTGGACGATGATTCCCCCAAAAGGAAGCTTGCTCTCGCCAGGCTGAAGGAACAGCTCATGAGACGGACGATGATTCGTCCTGCCTCGTCACGCAGCGATGCTGATGGGGTGATGAGTAGGGCAGCAGAGAGCGAGCCGTCCGCGCCCTTCTACTCTGGCGGCGCTACTGACGCTCCATTGAGTCAGAGCGACTCAGCACCCACAGGTTCAACGCAGCCATTAGCTTCTCCGCCACTCCCGCCCCCACCTCCTCAACCGTCACCTGCTTTGACTTTGTCCACTCGACCGTCCTTCGGCGCTTCCGGTCGCGGCCTTTGGGGTATGGTCGAGCCGCAAAGTCAAGCTGAGCCGCAGAGCGAACCGAGAACGCCAGTGGGTCCCATGGCCGTCCTGGAGATTCCAAGTAGCAAAGCAATACCTGGTGCGGCTCCACGTTCGGCTCGACCACGTCACCTTCCCTCGACTCTGATTTTCCTAGGCTTCGCTGCCCTCTCAAGCGCCTACTGCGTTGCTCTCAGCGTCTGGCTGATAATCCACCGCGGCGGCAGCGTCACGCAAGATACTCGCGCGATTGGCACCCTCACTCTCGTCGTCCTGGCGGGCGTATGCTTCGTGGCTGTCTGCATCGCTATGGCTGCACTCATCGTATGTGCGCTGAGACGGTCGAGAGACAAGGAGTAGACCGTTTCAGACGCACGCATTCAGTCCCTAGTCCCAATCATGTCAGGACGCCCTCTCGCCTCCCATCCCTGCCTCCCCGACTCAGGAACCCGCCACACGATCCTTCATCCAACACTCTCCTTCACATGCTGTGCCGCTCTGCCTCACTCTCAGTCTCCCATGCTCTACGCTAATATCCGCTCTTTTCTCTACACACACTCTTTCCCTGTAATACCACACCAAGCTGCTCTTTTCACACCACCACGCAGGATAGTAGCGACGCTCAATTGCGTCTGGATATCGTTGCATAGATTCTTGCTTCTCATCGAAGCGTCGAATCGGGGTGCGGGTGCCTAAGTGTACATCTGGGGGGGAGGGAACAGGGGAACAAAGATTACAAAACGATGAACGCAGCCGGAGTGGTAGCGGGGTAGGCGGTGAAGGGGGGGAGGAGGGACGGGAAAGGTCTAGGAGGAGGCGCTCAAGACGGGTGCGCCTTCGTTGAGTAGGACAGCGGGTTCATCTTCCTCCTCGTCCTGCTGCTCGCCATCATGTTGGTGTGTGAGGCCCTTGGCCTCAGACTGCTCTTCGTACACAGGCGGGGAGGTTTCCGCCTCTTCGCCTTCGAGAGGTTGCTCTACATTGGCGGTGGCGGCTGCTGCGGCTGCAGCAGCAGCAGCTTCTAATGCCGCTTCTGCTCCATCGTCGTCCTGATCGGTTTGATCATTTGCGTGGTCTTGCTGCGCTTCCTCTCCATCAGGGTTCGCGGACTGACCAGCATCCTCGGCAGGCGCCTCAAGCTGCTCGTGGCCCTCTCCATCGCCCAGGTCGTTGAGCAATTCATGGCCCTCCACCTGCTGCGCAGCTTCTGCCTCTGCCTCTGCCTCTGCTCTCGCTTGCGCTTGCGCTTCAGCCGCAGCTACCGCAGCCAAGTGCTCGACGGCTGCAATGGCATTCGCATCATCGATGGCGACGCCACCTTCCTCCTCGCCTCCTGCCTCATCATGTTGCCCCTCGCCGTCGCCCTCTTGCTGCTGCTGCTGCTGATCAGCATCATGCTGAACGAAGTCGCCATGGTCGCCTGCGGCTGCCGCAGCTGCCGCCTCATCCTGCGCCCTCTGATGCGCCTCCGCCGCCTGCTGAATAGCCTGAGCAGCCTGGGCCTGTGCAGCGAGCTGCTCTTGATGCTGATGCGCTGCAGCCGCCAGCTCCTGCGCAACACGTTGCGCCTCGTCGGCTGATACGACGCTGCTCATATCGAGGCCGCTCAGGTCTACGCCGACGTGGTGGGCGAGGTCGTGCTGGTCGTGCCCTTCGGCATGCATAACGTCGTCCACGTCCATGATTCCTCCCTCCTCACCCTCTCCATCCTCCCGCTTGCGCTTCTTCATTGGCCTATCTTCGCCGTACTCGCCATTCTCTTCTTCCTTGAATCCGTACTGACCCTGCCCGGGCGGAAGGCCTACACTCCCTGCGCTCCCCTCCGCCCTCCTCTCTTTGTTGTTCGTTCCACCGGGTTGTAAGCTACAGGGCTTGCTCAAGAATTTGCAATACACGCACTTGTTCCCCGCCTGATGGAAGCAAGGCAGCGGATTGTCGTACCCGGCACAACGATCGCAGGGATGCTCAGCGAGGGGGAATGTGTCGGCCATGTCCTGAGCGGACTTGACGTGCTTCTTGCGACCAGCAGAGACGTCTGCGCCCATTGGGAAGACGAAGCGACGATACGGTGTGCCCTCTACGGGAGGGCCGGAGCAGAAGGCGTGACCTGAGCCGGGACGATGCGTGTGCCCGCCGATGGTATTAGGATTGTTGGACGAGCCGACACGACGCTCTCGTGGGCCTTGGCTGTGCTGGTGAGAGGAAGAGCTGCCGGTCCCGGTGCCGCTCCCGCTGGCGCCTACATTGCTGCTGCTACTCGAGCTCGCTTGCTGCTGATGCTGCTGCTGCTGCTGCTGTTGATGATGACCAGAGCTGGCCGACTGCTGGTCATTGTATGCGGCGACGCTGGCTGCGTACGAAGGGTTGGAGTAGGGCGAAGCGCCAGAAGAGTACTGCTGAGCAAGTTGGCTATAGTCCCAGGCCGGGCCAGCTCCTCGCTGAGCGGCGAGAGCTGCAGCGATAGCAGATTGGGGACTGACGGCTTGGCCGATAGCTGCAGCGGCAGCGGCTGCGGCGGCAGCTGCGGCTTGGTTTGATCCGGCCACTGCTGGGTAGGACGACGGGGCGGTAGAGACTGCTGCGTAGGAGAGAACGCTCTGCAGCTGCTCTGCTGTGGTAGCGCTGATGCCATCGACGCCCGCTTCTGATGCCATGCCAAGTAGCAAGCCGGCGTCGCCAACGTGATCGCCGTTGGCTTGTGGCTTGACATCGTCGCCTTCACCCTGCTGCTCACTCTTGGCGCCATCCTCGGTCGACTCAGCGGCGGCTTGTTCTCTCGCCTGTTGCTCTAAGCGCTGCTGCTCTTGCCAGGCCTCGGCAAGCCTTTCCATGTCTTGGGCGCCGTTTGGAAAGAAGGGCAGGAAGTCGAAGGCGGTAGGCTCGGCGTGCTCTCCGGCATCGTGATGTTGCGCTTCGTTACCCTCCTCGTCGCCACCTTCATGGATGTATTGTGCAGGGTCGTCTGGAGCGTAGTGGGTAATGACCTCTTCCTCTTCGGCAGGTGGATGCTCAATGTTGGCACCTTCACCTGAGGGTTCGGCCTCGCCTCCTGCATCGCCCTCCTCATGGTGACCATTGACGTCTGCGTGGATGTATGCATGCTCATTCGCATCGTCGGAGTGATGTTGATGCTCTTTGTCCTCTGCGTGGGACGCTGAGTCCGCGATTGCTGATGTTGCTGCTGTTGCTGAATCTGCTTGGGCTTCGGGGTCACCCTCTGGTACGGTATCTGGCTGTCCGTTTACAAGAGGCTGCTCCTCCCCGTTCTGATGGTCTCCATCGTCAGCCGAATCGTGGTAGTGCCGAGTATCATCACCACCTTCTTGGTCATCATGCTCATGATGATATTGCGGATCTATCTGATTCCCATCCGCATCCTCACCATCAGATGGCGGCGGCGGTAGGACGATGTCCTCCCTATCCACCTCCTCACCTTGGTCCCCCTTTGCAACGACGACAGCGACGCCGCCGCCGTCGTCGTCGTGATGAGAAGACAAGGGAGGCGTAGGGAGCGATGCCCTTGTCCTCTTTGATGGCATCCAGGTAAGAGCCACCGGGGCCCGCTCACCACTCTATAGGGTCGGATGTATGCGCCTTGGTCTGATGGAGGGGGGTGACCTTCGCGCGGTGAGAGCGCGCACAACTTGGAGGCGGCGCCGACTTCTGACTAGACTTGGCCAGAGAGCAGGCCAGCCGCCCAACTGAAATATGGCAGGGCTTTCCCGGCTAGAAAATGGAGGGAATCTAGCGCCCTTCCTATGAAGCAACGCTCTTTGTCGGTGACAGCGGATGAAGCTCGTGAGTGAGAGTGGGTGGGTGATGATATGCGACGACGACGGACGAGGCTGGCTATCGTGAGGCAAAAAGTTCACCAGTCACTTGGTCGCTGCCTTGCCTGCCTCGTGGCGGGGCGGCCGACCGACGGACTTGGACGTGGCTCAGCCAGGCGTTTGAACTCGAGCCCCTCTGCTCTGATGCCTCTCGGCCGAGGTCCCTTGCAACTTCACGAGGCCGGCATCCTCGAGGGCGAGAGCTCATTAGGCAGGTAAAGGGGTCCACGCTGTCACGACGAGAGGGTGTCACGGTGGGCAAACCATCGCATCAGGCAGTCACAATCGCGCTGGGGAAGGGTGTCATTGAATAAAGGAGCAAATCGTCTAGCGTGATAGCGTAGTGAGGCGTCAGGAAAGCAAGAACAAGGCGGGATGTGATGTAACCAAGCAGGGGACACAAGTTGAAAATCGTCTCAAGGTGGCAGCTCAACGCCGCCGGGTATCATCGCAATGTGCGATCCTCATCGCCCCGTCTCACTGGCCCCAAAAAGCCTGATGCCCCTGAGTAGCCGTAGGAGAGAATTGGGCACTTCCACTGCCTCCGCCCATCGGCCCCGTACCCCCCGGCCCACCCATGGGAGTCAGCCCAATAGGCTCGCTCCAAGGACTCTGCGTCAATCCTCCCCCACCACTTCCCATCTGCGCGTTAGTATTAGCCTGGGGAGAGTACAGGGTGCTCGAGCTCGTCGAGTCGTGCCGCGTGTGGTGGGCTTGCTGGCCGTGGTGCTGGTGGTGAAGCTGCTGCTGCATATGGTACTGCTGCTGCTGCTGCTGTTGACTCTGCTGCGGACCCTGCGACATGCCCGTGTACGCCTGTCCAAAGGAAGGGAACTGCTGTTGGTGCGGCGAGAAAGGACCCGGACCGCCCGCCGTGCTCGCCATGCTTGACCCTGATGGTGGACCAGAGCCGCTCAGGCTCGGCGTAGATGATGCTCCGCCTTGGAAGTGACTCTGCTGCTGCTGCTGCTGCTGTTGAAGGAAGCCGTGGCCCAAGTGCTGCTGCTGCCCCTGACCTGTGTGGTGCTGGTAGTGCTTGCCCATCTCCACCGGGTTGAAGAAAAAGTCCGTGTTCACCGACCCTGCCCCGTTCGTTGGGTCCATGCCGCCCCCTGGACCGAGGAGGAAGGACGAGTTCGACGTTGAAGCTCCGCTGTTGTGCTGCGGATTGTAGAAGTGACCTTGTTGGATGTGCGGCGGTGGGAGGGACTCGAGTGTTGAAGGGGCAGAATTGGGTGGACTCATTGCATGATGCTGAGGATAGTGGTTCTGTGGCTGCTGCTGCTGCTGCTGACGCGGGGGAGCAACTCGCCCGTCCGCTGGCGAGGGAAAAGTGGCAGATGACGAGGCGGTACTGAGCGCCGTAGTGGGCACGCCTGGCCCAATGGGCGCGACAGGAACGGCAGAACCCTCATTTGCTGTGCGGCGACGTTTTCGACTACGAGACGCGCTGCTACTCGGGGTAGCTGGAGTAGTTGAGGGGACATTGAGACCCGTAACGGCTTGCTCTGGCGAGCCGATTCCGTTGTTGTGCTGCCTGACCGTGGCATTGGACATCGTAGCTGCGCGTGAACGACGGCCTGCTGCTCCTCCATCTCCTGTACCGCCACCGGAGCGTTTGGGCGTCCCTCCTGAGGCAGTCATGGTTGGGCCTGGTCGGATCACGGATACGGCTGCGTTGGCTGCGGAGCTCTTGCTGGGTGAGCGGCTCCCACGTGAGCGAATAATGTCTTCCTCATCGTCGTCATCGGAGCCTGCTTCTACCACTTCGTCGTCATCGTCGTCATCATCATCGTCGTCGTCTCCCCCCACGAGGCCCTCCCCCTCGCCTTCTTCTTCGTCCTCGACTTCGTCGTCCGGTGCAGAAAGGCAGCGTTGAATCAGCTCACGACCTTCCGTCTCCATGACAACTGGGCGAAGCTTTGGTGTACTGAAGGTGAAGACGAGACCTGTCTGTGAGACGATGAGGAGCAGTACCTGCGTACCGGTGAGGACCGAGAGTTGGTATGCCTGTGTGCATGAAGAGAAGAAAGAGAGGAGCGATTAGTGGCGAAGGCAACGGGAGCTGAACGCTCGCCCTCTTGTTCTCACCTTCTTCATCAGACCAGATTTGCGCTTGCTGAACGTGATATGTCTCCTCGAGTCGTTCTCAATGAACTGGATCTTGATCTTGCGTCTGCCAGTGACCAAGTCGCGCTCTCCCTTGACCTCAGAGCCGGTCTTGGCTGCCTTCTTCTTTGACGCCGCAGTGGGAGTGGCAGTCGCATCGTCTGTGGCCTTGGCTTTCCCACTCGTTGAGGCTTTCGGCGTAGTCTGGACGTCATCTGCGCCCTCCGTCGCGGCCGCTCTGCCCTTGCGACTCTTTGTGCTGCTGCTGTTGCTCGAGGCAGACGAGGCACTCTTGGATGGTCTGCGCGATGCGGCAGCTTTCTTGCCCTTTACTGCCGCCGAACCAGCTGTCGCGGCTATCGTACTCGTAGACGCCGATGCCCCCGCGGCTGCGCCCGCGCTCGCGCCCTTCCGCCCGGATAGAGACAGCACCTCGTCCTCATCATCATCCTCGTCATCATCGCTTCCCTCTCCCATTGGCTGGGAAGATAGCGGCATGCTGTCATGCCCTCCCATCCTTCTACCAAAGGCAGCGTGTAGCTCAGGCGGCAACAGCTGCAGATCGCCGTACGGGCTCGTGTAGTTCTGGCCAGTAGAGTCGGTAGCGTGGAAGATCATGCCGCCGCCGCCTACTCCTCCGGCCGAGCTACCGGCCGGCGAGGACATGCCTTCGACGTCGGAGAGAGAGATCGTCGAAGGTGCGATTGATTGATGGCTGCGAAAGGCTGGTGACGACAGCTGCGTGTGGTGGTAGTGATGGTGCTGTAGCGGTGGGGCTGCGACTGACATCCGAGGAGGCGCTAGTGGTTTGGGTGACTGGATGTCGAGGTGAGGAGCTCGAGAGGAGACTTGGCCTCGTCTCTGATGATCCGCTGAAGTGTCTCAGTTGGTGCAGCGTGCAAGCGCGTTGCGTTGCCTTGTCTCAGGTAGCGTGATGCGTGGTGCCTGGTGCGTGGAGCACTCGCAATGTGGTCACGGCGTTGAAACAGGAAGGTGGTGAGTGAGAGTGATAGAGGTGAGAGGTCGAGAGAGGAAGGGTGAGTGAAAAAGGAAAGAGTAGTTTGATGCGACGGACGATGCAAGAGGAGCGAGGCAACCTGGTGTTGGTGTTGGTTGTCTGTCTCTGCCTGTGCGAGCAGGGCGAGATCGAGGCTTGGCTGGTTGCCTGCCTGCCTGCCTGCCTGCCTGCCTAGCTTGCTGACAAGGAACGCAGAAGCAGCAACAACGGCGGCCGAGAACGGCGACGGGTTCGTGGCGATGATATGGATTCAATGACAGCCACTCGCGCAGCTCATCGGGCTCATGTCCCTCTCCATTCAAAGGTTGCTGGCTGCGAATTCTCGGAGAGCAAGGCGACGGACGCGAAGAAGCTCGCTCAACCTTCAACTCAAAACAACACACGGCGGACGGGCAGCCCGCTCGTCTTGAGCAGAGCCAGCCTTGTCAGTCCGCCGCCCGCCCGCCCGCCCGCCTGACGCGTGCCGTGCCGCGGCGGCCTCTGCCAATCCAACACTTCGGTGCATCACGGAGGCGTCGTCCGACATTCCCGCGTGGAGGCTTCGATGGCTGCGTGTTGCTGCGTTGCTGCGTTTTTGCAATGCACTCAGCCATTCAATCCATCGTGCGTCTGTCCGTCTGACGAGGTCGATCGATTTCATTCAAACGCTAGCAGGGCCAAATCCGCTGCGCCCTCTGGCAGACGTTGAGGTTGGCTACGACTAGGTTGAGCAACGAGCCGCAACAAGGTCGAGAGGCTCGTCTCCACGATCACAGTTGGGCTGGCGCAATGGTATCAAAGGTATTCATTCCTCTCGTCTTTCGTCTTGTGAGAAAGCAAGATGACAGTGGTAACAAGCGCAACGTCTCCTGTGGACCAGACTGACTCCGGCTAGCGGGCTGGTTAATCTAGCGACACCCTCCTCTGGGGACCGACAGGCGGCGATGTGAAGCCACCGAGCTGCTGCTGCTTCTGGTGCTGCGGGGTGTGGTATCGCCCAGTATTCGCCTGCATCACCTTGGTATTGTAGTTCGGATACGCAGATTCTTGATCTTCGTCCTCCTCGTCGATTGGACGCTGCTGCTGCTGCTGCTTCATCCCCGCCCCATAATGACCAGCAGAGTACGCCTCGGGGGAGCTTGACGCGCTCTCTCCTCCCAGCCTCTGCCTCTCTGCCGGGTCACCTGTTCCAGCATCATCGTCGTACTCGATACCAAACGGCTTACTCGCTACCTCGCTGCGGTTGCCTCCGCCTCGAATCTTGGCATCAAGCGCAGGGATGATCCCTCCCATGCTCTCGTGCGCCTCCCTCAGCCCCTTACCAAAGTTGATCGTGCACCAGATGGCCAGTGCGATCGTCGCTCCAAGCGATACGATTGAGAAGATGCTGAAGAATGTGAGCGTGAGCCGCACAGTGCGATATTGTTGCTCCGTCTCTGAGCTGAAAATTCGGGTCAGCTTCCAAATGTAATAAACCATGCCGGCCGCCATAGCGATGATGCAGAGAGTCATCAAGCTGTAGATCTCCTTGCGGACGGCGAAGGCGCTGAGGAAGAGGATGACGAGGGCGATTGGTAGGGCGGCTATTGTCAGACCAAACTCATAATCGCCGCGATCGGATACGAGGATGAGGAAGGCGATGCAGAAAGCGCCTGTGCGAGGCGCGAAGGTTGGGAAGGGGATGGTCAGTCTACTGCGTGAATGCGGCTGGGGCTCTGTCTTTGGCCGCGCGCGCACTCACTTCCAAAGAAGAAGTCGAACTTGAGGAAGCACACAAAGATCTGGTAGACGAGCATCATCCTTCTCTTGATCACATCCGCTCCAATCTTCTTGTACACCTCCCATCCAAAATCCTGCCAGAGCCTGAAGCTCAACAGCGTGAGCGGGATCTGGGCGACTCCAATGATGATGGGCGTGGCGATGAGTTGCGGTCGCACGGCAGGGTAGAGGGTGTCGACCGCTCCACACCTGCGGCGCTCGTTGAAGGGGCATGGCACGCCAGTGCCATATCGATCTTGATTGGCAAAAGCGGCCCGGACTTGGGAGACTTCCAGGCTCGCCGTAATTAGCAGCGCGATATTGTAGATGACGCATCCGACGATTTGGATGGTGTTGTGCAGCCTGAATGCGTCAAGCGCAATCACCACGAAGAACAAGGCTCCGAACACAAACAATGCCAAAAAGACGGGGACCGTCTTTGCATCCTGGGTGAGGATCTTGGTTCGTACCTCGACGATGCCAAAGACGCTCACGACCAGGCCGATGATGGCCGCTGCCTCGACTACGACGACGGCAAGAAAGAGGCCGGAGGAGAAGGATGGGATGATACCTGATCCGAGAGTTCGGCGGGGGGTGCGTAGAGCTGAACCGATGCCCCTTGATGTGGCCGAGGGGCGTGTGTTTGTAGTCGAGGCTGCGCCCGTATATGCGCTACGTGTGTCGTCTCTTCGGTTGTGTGACGCTTGCGTGTTCGTCGTAGTGACAGTAGGGCCGCGCTGCAACCCGCCATTGGCCTGGGTAGAGGTGGCATTGTTGGCGGGTGAGAGGAGTGAGGATTGCGGAGGATACGCATTGGATGCTGCATACGGGCTTGCCTCACGGTCGTGGTACCTCTGATAGTAGTCATCGGCATGCCCACCGCCATTTTGGCGCTGATAGGAGGGGTATGAAGCCATTGTAGCGCGCTATACAAGGCGGCCGATGGGAAGAGCGAGAGGATGGATGAGATTGAGGAAGGGGGAAGATAGTGAAAGTGAAAGGGGCGAGAAATAGAACGCGATGAGGAGCGGGAGTGAGTAGCTTGGAGCCTGAGCCGCGCGGGCGGGCATGCGGCGGCGGCGGCGGGCGTATGTGAATTCAACGAGGCCGTGCGTGTGTGTTGCTCGCACCGAGGCGGGCCGGGGCAGGCATCTCTCCACTTTGTGTGCGCATCTTGGCGGCGATCGTCTTGATGACTTTACCATCACTTCGACCTCGACTATGCTGCCGTCACGCTAGTCAATCAAACTAGGGTAGGGCCATTCGCTCGCCTGTACTATTCTTCTTCTTCTGGACTCGCTCGTATGGACACGCTAGCCGCCGATCTTCGACAGGCCGCCGACGATCTACTCGATGTACCCCAGGCCCGACCCGCTGAGCAGGCACGTCCCCCTCCTCGAGACCTTCCCACATATTCGTCCGCATCAAAGCTGGTACCCATAGCGTCGCCGACCGGTAGTGAGGATCGAACGACCTCTCCAATCAATTCTCACCTGGCGCCCGTTGCCGTCAGGCAGCCCATCAAGCTTGCCGGCGACGCGCTGAGCAGCGACGTGGAGGAGGATGCGGAGGATGACGATCGCTTCAAGGCTCTCTCTACAAGGACATTACCTCTTCGTCCTTCCTCCGCAAATTTGGTCGGCCAAGCATCGCCCAGCAGATCAACCTTGACCTCACCAGCATCAGCCACGGCTGAATTCTTTCGACGAGCGACAGCGTCTCCCTCGAATCGAGGGCGTGGCCACAAAGACGTCTGGCTCAATGCGCGAGGCGAGAGAGTCATCGATGGGAGCGTCGTGAGCAAGCTGGCGCTCGCAGACGGAGAGCCGGAGGACTCAGCATCATCTAGACTTGTAGCTGTGAATGGAGCAGATGAGGAGAGGGCTGGTGACGACGGCGAGACCAGCGGTAGTGGGCTCCTAGGCATGGCCTCTTCGACCTCGACTTTGCGCGCTTCTCCCTTTGACCCTTCACACGGCTCACAAAGTCGACTGCATACGCCGCGCTTCTTCATACAGAGCTTTCCAGATGCGATGCCTGCCTCGTCGTCACCACACATGGGCGCATACAGCGACGCGGAGGAGCACGCTGCAGAGATTGTAAGGTCCCAAGCATGGCCAGTCAGATCTCCTCCGTCGTCGAGCTCAAGAGTGTTCGCTCCGTCGAGCAAGCAGGAAGCAGCTGGAGTCTGTCTTACAAACATCAACAGCGACGTCGTACATCTCCATGGCAACAAGCGTGCGGAGAGGGAAGCAGAAGAGCAGCAGGCTCAGCTCTACACCGACGAGGCGCTTCGCCCTGAAGGAGAGAAGGCAGATCAAACGCTGCTTGACAGGGCGACCTCGCTCTTCACGACACAGCTCGACTCGCCGCCGCACGAGCGAAAAGAGATCGACGCCGGTCCCTCCACCCCTAGCACCAGCGCGAGGCAACCCGAAGCCAATGACCATGTGAATGATATTACTGCATCTCCCGACGAGACCGCATCTCTCCGCTCTCTCTCGCAGGGTGACTCCTCATCCCTTGTCTCCCTACCCGTCTCCAGCATCCCAGGCTCAACAGACACGTCAAGCACCTCCCGTCGGCACCTCCTCCGCCGAACAAGTAGCACAGGTTCCGCCCGTTCACGTCACTCGCGCTCCCTTTCCACCAGCAGCAACGGTGGCGGTGGTGTCTCATCAGCGAATGTATTCGCTCGAGACGTACGCGTGCGCGGCTGGTCTGAAGTGGGGGGACGTACGCGGGGCTATGTCACATTCGAAATTGTCCTCCTGACAAAGAAAGGCCTTACAATCCGGGCGCATCGGCGATACTCCAGCTTCGTCAGCTTGCGTCGCGACTTGCTCGCCGAAGCGCCTCATCACGCGCCAGCCTTGCCCGGTCTGCCACCGAAGGATGTCTTGCATAAGTTTTCGGCCAAGCATTTGGAGATGAGGAGGCTGGCATTACAGCGATGGTTGACGGGGGTCATGCTTGACGCGAGGTGGGGAGGGAGGAGGGCGTGCAGGGAATGGTTGGTTGGGAGTGAGGGGGGATGAGGGGCAAGAAGTAAAGTACAGTGGACGCAAGGTTCTTGAGGCTGAGAAGCGGCTGGGTGAGGCAAAGCGCCCTTGTGAGCTGCTCCGATGAAGGATACGCATTTGTATTTGTACATCTTTTCCCTGCTACCAAGATAAGGTCGCACTTCTCTCTTCATAATGGCCAGGCCTCTTGGCGGCAAGCGTTGATCCCTTCCTTCACTTGATGCCGCGCCACTCTGCAGGGCTGCCTGTTGCGCCCTGCCTCCTCCTTGAAGCCCTTCAACCCCTAGTCTCTACTTCCTGTTCACATCCCTACCTGCGGTAGCCTGTTGCGCTGGCTCGCCATTGAGCACTTTCTCGTACCGGCAGCTCGGCTTGTCCAGGAAAGTCAGTGACCGCACATCGAGGTAGCATGACGGAAAGCAGCAGGGCTTCAGCCTGGCTTCAAGAGTCTCCTAACGCGCAAGGATGGCCAGACGTAGGCTCAACAACGTTTCGCTGATGGATTCAATCACTGTAACCTTCCACTGACACAGCCGACCTCACGCGCAAGCGAGCCCCCATCTTTGGCGTACGTTGCGTCCACTGCGGGGCTGTACCTTCGATTGCCGTGATATTCAGCCCAGCCTAGCGAAGACTACTTCACCCACCGAAAAGCTATGCACCGCCTACCATGGTACAGTAACTAGTAACCTGCGACCACCTCGACCGCCAAGGGCAGTGCTGCTTCTCTTTCTCTCTTAATTCGGGTCTCACTTCAATCTTGACAAGATTCCCACTCCGCCGCTGCACAGGCAGGCGTCCGGCGCCACTTTTCTGCGCCGAGCTTGTGTGCCTGAGACCTGTCGTCGACATCGAGTGTCGAGTCGAAGCCCGATCGAACCGATTCCATGATTCGCCTTCCGCCGCTTCTGTCTGACGGCGATGGTCCTTCGGAGTGATCCACGCCCGTCACGACGGCGCTTGTGTGGGAGCAAGTGAAGGGGCACAGCCGCTTTTGCTCATAGCCGTGGAGGGTCGAGAAGTGTTCAAAATGGATTGAATTTGACTGAGGACTCGACGAAGCCGTTTCCTTCCCATCGCTCCCACCACATCAGGCTCTCGCCCAACAATGTTCACCCCGACGCCCCTCCTCCCACTCATCTTGCTCGGCCTCACCCCCCTCACCTCAGGCGCACCCACCACCGCCTCCTCGTCGGACGACTGCGACCTCTCGCCTCGAGCCGCGACGTACTGGCAACCCAAGCCGAACAGCACGCTTCGATGGGACTACTCGCTCGCGCAAGGCCCCACGACTGGGTTCAAGGCCTCTGATGGTTCCTCCTCGTCCACCGTTGATGTATGGGGTCTGGACCTCTTCGACACGAGCAAGGAGACGATTGCCGCATTGCAGAAGCAGGGCAAGAAGGTCGTTTGCTATTTTTCGGCGGGGAGCTATGAGGAGTGTGAGTCGCACGCGTGGCACGCACGCCGAACGGAGGGGAGACCCTCTTGCTGAATGACACGGTCGCTTCCTCGTCACGTACCCACACTCGTACAGGGCGAAGCGATGCCTCCTCCTTCCCCAAATCGACTTTGGGCAACAACCTCTCAGGTTGGGCCGGTGAGCGTTGGCTGGACGTACGTGCCAGTAGCGTACGCTCCATCATGACCAAGCGCATCGCCCTCGCGGCTAGCAAGGGCTGCAACGCCGTGGATCCGGACAATGTCGACGGGTACAATAACAAGCCGGGTTTCCCCCTCACCCAAACCGACGCAGTCAACTACGTCACTTTCCTAGCCGATCAAGCGCACGCCAAGGGACTCGCCTCGGGCCTCAAGAACGGTGCCGAGATTGTGAGCAGGGTGGTGGGTAAGGTCGATTACGCCGTTAACGAGCAGTGTGTCGAGTACGGGGAATGCGCAAGCTGGCAACCCTTCATTAAAGCCGGTAAGCCCGTATTCCACGTAGAGTACCCAAAGGGAGACGATGTTAATAACAACAAGGCTGTCAGCGCCGCGACGAAGAAGAAGGTGTGCCAGAATGCTGGAGCAAAAGGGTTCAACACCATTATCAAGAACATGAACTTGGATGGATGGATTCAGTTCTGCTAGGCAGGCGTGCACAAAGAGAGAGGTGAAATTGTAAATACATGCTCCGTCATGCGTCTCTCAAGATCCATTTCCATTCACATTCTTATTCACATCGGCCCCCTCGCCGTCTTGACGTCTCCCATCGTGCTCGTGCTCCCGCTCATTCCAGCGCCGCCGCCGCTGCCCCCTCCAGCAGTCTCGCTCTCCTCGTAAGCAGGAGGCAAACCTTCCTCCTCAGCACGTTCGAAGTCCGAGTCTACGCCACGACGCGTAATCGTGCCATCACGGCGAAGACGTGCGTGGACACCGGCACCGCCCATGCTAGGTGGGAACGATGAAGTAGCAGAGGGCGGCATGACCGCTGGCGTCGAGTTGCCCACGGGACCGCCGGGTGATGCAGGGGTTCCGCCTCCAGATCCAATGCCTGCCATACCACCACCACCAGCAGCAGGGCGGGAAGGCAGGGGCGGAGGGTGATGCGGCCTATTCATGCTTGCCCCACTGGGCCTCCTCCTCCCCAAAGTGCCACTAATCGGTCCAGGTCCATTGGGGCTCGAAGGCAGTACGGCGCCCGTTTCGGCCACCGTTGGGCCGGGAGGCGCCGAATCCTCAAAAACATTATCATCGCCATGCGCCGTGGCCGTGGCCGGTGTGGTGGTTGACGAGTCGACGGGAGGGAGAGGTACGGCCCCTACTCCTCCTGGTGCGGGAGGCGGGGAAGTGGCCGAGGATGTGCGTTCGAATGGTGGAGGGCGGGCGACTGCCTGAGGGATGTGTGAGGGGGAATGGTTCCAGCGAGGGTTGGGCGCATGCCCATCCCCCTGTGCGGGCGCTGCGGCTGCGGCTGCGGCTGCGGCGGCTGCGGCTGAGGTGGCCGGTCCACCCGCCTTGAGGTCGCTCTCTGGCAAGGGTGAGAGGGGAACAGGGGCGGAGGGAGGCAGAGGTGGGAGGACGTGCTGCTGCGCGGCCGGAGCCGTCGTAGCGCCGCCCGTAGGCGTAGAGTGCGCATCGCGAGCGTCATGGAACTCGTCATCTTCGTCGTCTTGGGCAAGCTCATGCGCATGACTGGTCCCAAATGAGGCGGCATCCGAGTGCGTGGCTGCGGGTGCACCACCAAGCGCAGTTCCCTTTGCACCTACGGCGTCGCCAGGAAGGCTAGGAACGGGCGTCCTCGACACATAAGCCTTGAGCGCTGGTTCAACCATGGCACGAACCTGTGCCGTCCTTCCGGCGCCCGACCAGCTCTTGTTCCCCACGCTATGCTTCTCAGTGGCAGGGAAGACCACAGGGTCCTCCTTATCGTCTGTGGGGACCTGTTGCATGAGCAACTTGCCATACGAAGCAACGAGGGCCAGCTTCTCCCCGTGCTCGATGTACGAGTCCATCTGCTTATCGAAGCTCTTCTGCACCTGCCTGCGCTTCAGGCGTGCCAGCTCCTCCTCGGGATGCTTTGCCTCTCCCTCCAATTGGCGCAGCTGTGCTTCCAAGTCGTCGGCCTTGGGATGGCCACCGGGCTTCTGACGCTCCCCGACGAGGGACTGGAGCTCCTTGACCACCTTGATTCGTTGGGCGCGCTTGGCGGCGAGGTCTTGCTCTGCTTGTTGGATGGCCTTGAGCTCTTGGCGTGCGGTTGCGAGGCGGGTCGAGTGCTCGGATTCTAGGTCGCCGAGGATGCTCATAATGGCCGCAAGACGGTCGGTGCTGCGCGCGCGAGAGGCGGTGGAGAGGAGAGATAGGTCAGTATATGTTCTCTCATTGAACCACTCTCCTCCTGTTCGTTCGCACTCACATGTCAGCCAAGGGCTCATCCGCCACCCCATCTACGCGATCCTGGCGTGCATGATCCTGTCCCCACTTGAACGTCTTGGCAGCAGCCGTCTTGGTCTCTCGTGCTAGGGCCTGACCATCTATGACGACGGCCTTGAGGGCGCCACGCATGACGTGGAGGGAGCGAGTCGACTCGAAACGCGGATCGAGGGAGGCGACTCCATGGCGAAGGACGTGGGGGAGCGAGCCCGTGTAGGTGAAGCCGCTCGACGTCGAGGCCGAGGACGTGGTCGTGTTGCTCGAGTCTTGTTGGTGGTGGCCAGAGCCCGTGAACGAGGCTGCAGCCTCTTGGGCACGATCGCGAGCTTTTTTGAGGAAGGAGGTTGACATGGTGTTGTGTTGGCTGAGTGTTGGGCGGAGTGATGGTTCGGACGACAAGACAGACGCTCGGGCAACTCAGCCTCTGGCGGACTCCTGGTCGCCTCGCCCACTTCTCCACCTGACAGACCAGCCACGAGAAAATCACATGGCTCGACCGCATCGTCCCGCACCGCACGAGAGCACAGCCACAGCCACAGCGCAGCACATCGCCGCCAATTCCTCCTGCTCAGTCAACTCAATCGTCCCTTCGCAGCCTTGGGCATGAATCGATCGATGGATGGATGGATGAAATGGCTCCGACATGGTGCTTTGGTATTTTCACGAAGCAAAATACGAAGAAGAGAAAGAAAGAGGGAGAGAGTGTGTGTGCAAGTGTGTGTGCGTGAGCGTGTGTGTGTGGAGGAAGACAAGAGGCAAGAGTAACAAGGAAGAAAGAGGACGGCGAAATAGGAGCGCCGCTGGCCAAGATGAACAGAAGAAATGAAAGGCTGAATGAGGCAGCAGCGGAGATTGGACGAGCGTGATGATCACTCTCACTGCTCGACACCAAATGCTCTCCCCATCTGCGCCCTGCTCCAGAGCTCGAGTCTATCACCGTATTCCTGTCCACCTCCCAGCGCCAGCGCACGCCTCTGTTGCGTTCCCCCGCTACCACTGCTGCCCCCATTTCTTCCACATGCCGTGTCGCTCTTTGTGCACACCACCGCAGCCACAATGGCCGCAATGACCAGGATAGTGATGACGATGATGATGAAGCAGATCTTTCTCTTCTTCCTCGCCGCACGCGCAGAGTTGACCGCTTTGCCCGTTGCGGCCAGACCAGCGGACATGTCCTGCTCGACGTTGACTGCCGTGGCCTCGATAGCGTTGACTTGGTCGTCTTGCTCCGAGATGAGGATGTCCATCTCTTGGAAGAGTTGGGCGAGTTCGACGATGCTGTGAACAGACAAGGGAGCGCGAAGGGTCAGTGAGCGACAGGTCAGGCTGCGAAACACGCCATCGTCGTGTCGCGCCGTACTCACGTCTTCTCGATACGCTTGATGTCCTCGTGTCTCTCTTGTACCTCACGCAGCGCACCACGAGCCTCGCCATGGCGGTTCGAGTTGAGCAGGGCCTGAGAGAAAATCTGCCCGCCAGAATCGTCGTCGAGCGCTGCCTTGACTTCTTGGGGCGTGGCATCGGGCTTGACGATGCGGAATTGACGCTCTTGGCGCTGACGATACTTTTGGCGATATTGCTGCTCAACCTCCCTGCGAGGGCGGCGAGAAGAGAAGAAAGGAGAATCAGCGAACATGTCCGCTTCTCGTCTAGCACGCTTCCTACGCTACGCACTGGTAGTTCTGGATCACCCCCTTGAACTGATTCTTCAGCGAACCAACCTGCGTCCTTCGCACATTCTTGTCTCCTCCCTCTGGCACCTTGTTGTTCTGCGCCTCCAACTTCTTGATGCGGTTCTTGACCGTGTTCGTCAGCTTGGACGTCTCTGACGAGATGCCGGACAGCTGAGCGTGAGCTTGCTGCGAGGCAGCCTCGTCGACGTTGTTGAGGGAGCGGTTGTGCAGGTCAGAGATGCGACGAACATTGTCCTCGATCTGGCGGATCATGTCCTGAATGGCTGAGATTTCGCCAAAGAAGGACTAGCGGAGCGGGGTCAAAGGGAAGGGACGCAAGTCAGCGAGCAGATTCGACGACCAGTCCTGCGCCGCGGCTTGCGCACATTCATGTCACCGGCTCCTCCAGGCTTCTCCTGCATCTCGTAGTTGTTGGCGGCGCCATTTGCAGGGACGGTGTAGGGGTCCTGCTGCGCGTAGCCGCCCTGCTGCTGGCCATAGCCCTGTTGAGGTTGACCGTAGCCAGCTTGCTGCTGGCCATAGCCTCCCTGCTGACCATATCCACCTTGCTGTTGACCGTAACCACCCTGCTGCCCATAGCCGGCCTGCGGCTGCTGCCCGTATCCCTGCTGCTGCTGACCCGCAAACCCGCCGGGCGTGTAACCCGTCTGCTGTGTCGGGTAAGCGTGCTCGCCATAGCCGTTGTTACCACCTCCGTATCCACCGTAACCACCAGCTCCACCGCCTCCTGCCTGCTGCGCCTGCGTCCAGAGAGATCAAAAGGAAGAGGATGTCAGCTTTGCGGCTCGCTCGTCTCACCTCTCCGAGAGAAGCCGCTGCTACTTACCCTCATTGCTGCGAGCCTGTCACGAGCCATGATACAGTCTTTCTAGCTTCGTCGAGGATGTCGAGAGGTAGATGGTGTCGTCGGCAGGTGCAGCGTCGAGATTATCGTGGCTACGCGTTTGACCTCTTTGGACGTGCGTATGTTGATGCAATCGCCAAGAAGAGTGCGCTGAGGCAACGTCGTTTGTCCTTCGAGTCGTGATTCGGTGATCCTGCCGACGATGATACGAAGCTAGCTCGTGCCTAGGATTGCGAGCAAGGGGAGCAATACGAAAGAGCAAAGGCGGCGCCGAGCGTTGCTGGTAGTGAGTTGGGAAAGAGGAAGGTGAGGTAGGTTGAGTCTGGATCGAGTTGAGTGGCTCAGGTCCGTCCGGCCTGCGTGTGCCTTGAGTCTCAACCTCGACCACGACCTTGGTTGGCTGCTGCCCCGTTCGTCCGTTGTCCGGTGAGCCAGTCTCCGAGTCGAGGCGAGGCGAGGAGAGCGGCGCCTGGCGCCCGCCCGCCCGCTCCAAGCTTTGTGAGCTTGATTGACAGGCCTCGTGCCTCCTCCGCCCTGTGGGCGCCACCCCTCGCAGGGCAAAGCCTCGTGTTCTGTTCTTGTTGCCCCTCTTCAACGCACGCACGCCAGCCACCTGCCTCCCCGCTCAGCGAAAGCGAGAAGAAAAAGCAGGCGGCAACGACAATCACGAGGAAACAGGTGGCAACAGATCGTCGTTGGCCGCAAAGCAAGACCAAAGGCTCAGATAGGCAGCGTCGCCGACATCCTAAGCACAGCCAAGTCAGGACTAGGGAGAAGCCGGATTGTGTTGCAGTCGCACTACGGTCTTCTCGCCGCGTGCCCGAATGAAGGACACTGGGTTGCACCACCGTGGCGAGCAAGACGAAGAGGAGGAAGAGCTGTGGCCGCCAGCCCCGACAAAGATTGACTCGCTCCCCTTGACGCCCTCCGAATACCAGCGCTATGGTCGTCAAATGATCCTCCCTGGGTTTGGCGGCTTGCCGGCTCAGCTCATCCTGAAACGCTCCCGTGTCCTCGTCGTAGGCGCAGGAGGTTTAGGCTGCCCAGCTGTGCAGTACCTGGCTCTGGGCGGGGTTGGACACATCACCGTGGTGGATCACGATGTGGTTGAGAGGAGCAACCTGGCTAGGCAATGTCTGCATACCGAAAAGAGAATCGGGATGAGCAAGGCCGAAAGCATCCGGGTGGCCGTAGAGGCGTGAGTGGTACTTGCGGTACGCGACAATGCGACACGCGACGCTCAACATCGTGCAGTCTCGTCCCGCTGACAACTTCCCTACTGCCCGGCTCGCGCCCACACCTCAGCTTGAATCCTCACGTCACTCTTGCACCAATCACGCAGCAATTCACAGCATCAAACGCCCTTCCCCTCGTCTCCTCCCATGACTTAGTGCTAGACTGCACGGACAACCCACTCACTCGCTACCTTATCAACGACGCCGCAGTCTTGTGCGGCAAGGCCGTGGTATCGGGCGCGGCACAGGGGTTAGAAGGGCAGCTCGTTGTACTACATCGCGAGCTATACGACATCAACGGCGCTGGGAGCTCGGGCCGCGGGCCATGCTATCGCTGCCTCTTCCCAGTAGCCCCCCGCCCTCAAGACGTGACCGACTGTAGCGAGGGCGGCGTGCTGGGGACTATCACTGGTCTGGTGGGGACGTTGCAGGCTAATGAGACGATCAAGTTGCTCCTCGAAGGGCTGCATCGCTCAGCAGACGGAAATGGGGAGGGCTCACCATCTCCACCGACGCCTACGATGCTCCTGGCCAGCCCAATGAGCGTCGCCTCCTCGACGCTCTTTCGAAGCATCAAGCTCCGCCCACGCCGCACTGATTGTCGAGTCTGCGGTGATGAGACGGCGCTCACGGCAAAGGGGCTGCGTCGTATCTCCTCCTTGGAAGAGGAGGACTATATCTCCTTCTGCGGGCTTGCCACCCTACCGCCAACAGGACCAGGTACTGAGGTCGAGGATTACGAGCGACGTGCGAGGACGAGCGTGCAAGACCTAACAAACTTGCCACGACGACCGCGATTGGTCGTTGACGTACGGACTGAAGAGGAGTGGAGCATCATTCGACTACCGAGAGGTGTGAATACGATCAGTGAGTGTCGCGCGACGGCCTTGCGGGCAAAGCAGAGGGGAAGCAAGCAAGCTGACAAAGAAGAGCTGTCCCTCTCTCTCTCCACCAGACGTACCGTGGTCTTCAATACGAAGTGATCCACAGACGTCACTCGCAAAGATTCAGGAGGCTCTCGGTCCTGCCTCGGACAACGACGACGACGTCGACGATGCTGGACCGCTAGACGTTCCAGTCCTCTGCAAGCGCGGCAATGACTCCAAGATGGCCGTCGCGGCACTTGAGCAGCTCGTTGCCGTCGCGGACCGCGATGAACAAGAACGAGCGACCTCGTCGAGGAGGCAGCTGCGCTTCGTAGACATCACCGGCGGGCTGACGGCGTGGAGTAAGCAGGTAGACCCTGGTTTCCCAATGTACTGAGGTGCGCCGTAGCGCTGTCACGCACGAGCGTCATCATCGTCATCGTCATCGTCATCGCCTTGCCCCAGCTACTCAGGTGTATCTCGAATGTCTGATTGACATGACATGACATGGCGCGAAGTGTGCCTCTTCCCTCGAGTACATGCGTCGTCGTGAACACAGGCCCTCATGGCCTGCCCATCATTGGCCTTCACTCTCCATCACGCTGCCTCCTTCTTTGCCTCGCTCTGATGCGCTTCAGCGATCCTCAGCCCACTCGTTCTCCTTGCGAATCTGGGCCTCCTCCTCGGGTGTAAAGTCGTTCTGGATATTAAAGAGACGACGAATCTCCTCGGGCGTCTTGCCCTTGATCATATTAGCGCTGTGCGGGCGAGGGAGCGAGCGAGCGAAGGGGAGGCACAACCAGTCAGTACTCACGACCTCTCTCTCTCACACGGCGACGGACTGCAGAGATCGAGGAGCTACGTACACCGTCTTGCAGCCAACGTCGAGCAAGGGCTTGATATCGAGGTAGTTGGCGGCCAAGATGATCTCGAATAGCATCTCCTGGTCGACGGAGATGAACTTCTGGTCCCATTCGCTGATGTCCGTTAGGCGCTTGCGGGACTCTTCGCCCTCGTCCGTGGGGAGGACGGGTTCGTGGCGATGGTGGCCACAGTACTCGAGGACCTGCGTGGACAAAGGATCGAGTGTCAGCATACACGATGACGGGTTGTGAGCGTATTCGACCGCGCAATGCTCACCTTCTTGAGGACGTTGCTGGTGACATTAGGGAGGGGAATGGGCATGTCCGAGTCTCCAAGGTCTGTGCGAGCGAGTCGGAAAGAGGGAAGCCAGAGAGTCAATCACCATGTATGCCCACAGCGTGCCAGGCTTGGGGGATGCGCGCCCGCTACTCACCATCGAGCATCTGCTTGATCAGGAGGGATCGCTCAGCCACATCCTTATCGACGGTGAAGCGCTCTTGGTCCGAGGTCTCGAGGACAACCATCTTGAAGGGCTGATCAGAGGGAGTTGTAGTTAGTAGGTGGTGATGGAGTGTGGAGTCGAGATGTCGTCGAGAGATGATTGCAGCTCGATGGTCGTCCTCCTCCGCTCGGACCACAGGCCAAAGCAATGCCATCCTCTGCTCCCGCTCGCGTGGCGCCAATTCAGCCACCGTCCAGCTGTGGACCGCGTGGCGTCCATTGCCTCCGCCCGTCTGTCCGCTCGCCCTCTCGTCGACTCGGCGCGTCTCGTTGCTATCGTCGACGACGACGAAGACCAAGGACCATCCCACCCCCAACCTCGTCCCTGCATCACTTTCGCTATTCAGAGCAGCGCGCCATGCATTCATCCAGGAGGTCAGGACCAGCTGGCAACGGCAACCAGCGCGGCCCGCAGAGGAGCGCCAGCGGTAACATGGCAAGGCAGAATGCGGCGCCTTACAGCGTAAGTCTCAGCGCGACAAGGAAGCATTCATGCTGAGCAACCAGCAGTGGACTGACCACTTCATTTCATACACTCCCTTGTCACTCTCACAGCGCCCCAACGCCCCCTCGCAGAGCTACCCACCTTCTCAAATCACCATCAGGGGAGCCTCGAGCCTCCCAACGCAAGTCCTCGTCTCGAACCTGGCACGCGGAACCTCTTCAGAGGACATTCGTCAGACCTTCCTTCAATTCGTGAGCTACCTCGGCCCCGCTCCAAGAACAGCCTTCGCCCTGTCACTACGGCTAATGCACAGTACTCACCCTCTTCGTATCATCGCGCTCTCAGGGCGACATTATCCGCGTCAAGGACCGCAAATCCAACAACAACACCGACGATCGCTCCGTCGCGTACGAGGTCCTCTTCGAAGACAAGCCCGCGGCGCAAAAGGCCGTCGAGCAGCTAGACGGGGTCCTCGCTGACGGTCGCATCCTCTCCGTCGTCATCGAGTCGGACCATAGCAGCAATGTACCCGTCGCTCCACGCGGTACAACGAGCGCCGTAGCCCAAGCTGCTTCGGCGGCTGCCGCTGCAGGTTCGGGGGGTGCGACGCCGCCTACTGGGCCGAGGAATGCGAATTCGAGACGATCTGGTCAGAATGAGGGGCACGGCGGTGCGCAGCAGCAGCAGCAGCAGCAGCGTCGCGAGCTCATCACTCCAGCTATCGCCGCTAAGCAAGCTGCTCAGCAAGCGGCAGCGGCCGTCATTCCTCGTGGACCCGCTGCTGCTGCTTCTGCTGCCAATGGTCGCGGCGGGCACGGCCACCAGCAGCAGGTCATGACCGCTCGAGATCGCAAAGCTATCGCGGCTGCTGCTCACCAGGGGGCTACGGCTGCCGCTTTGGCCGCTGCTCAACGCGCAGGCAGAGGAGCGGCGCCCGTTGGGCCAGGTGGCAGGGGACAGACGGGAGCGCCTACTGCGCCGTCCTTGGCGAGTAGGCTTGGTGGGTTGCCCCTGGCTCAGCGACTTGGTGGCGTCAAGGGGCAGCCGGGCGCGAATGGCAAGGGTGGAGCAGGCGCCGGTAGCGACCTGTGAGTGCAAAGCGGCGAGACGAGAGCGTTGAATTGGATTGCTGACACCTTTGTTCTCTCGCCCATCCATTGCCAGCACAAACCTCGAAGCAAAGAAGACGAAGCGAGCAGCAAAGAAGGCAGCGGCGGCGGCAGCTGCTCAGACTTCATCAGATGGAGCAGCTCAGCCTGCGGTCAAGAAGAGGCCTCGAGGAGGCAAGAAGGCCAAAGCGGGGGCGGCAACGGGCAACAACGGTAGTGGTGGTAGCGGAGGCATGGAGATTGATTGAAGCTGAGAACGCGACAGGCAGGCAGCCATTCTATTGCAACCAACTCGTCAAGACCAGTGCGTCGATCATGCAAATTGTACACGATATGCTCTTTTCTCTCTCGGTGCCCTCACGGCTACCACATGCCAGCGGCGCTGATCTGGCCCTCGTCCTTGATGATCAAGCGTACCTTGCGGTGCGCCTCGGGCGTTCCACTTCGACGAAGCCATGCGTCCAGTCGCGCAGGCGTAACCGCGACCCCCTGCTCCTTGATCTCTCCTCGTCGCTTCCTGAGAGCCTCGCCCAATGAGACGACGGAGGCGCGAAGCACATTGTACTCGTCTGCCGTCAAGACCACCCTCTGCGCATGCTCAGAAGCCTGTCCCTTCGACGAAAGCACGTTGCGCAGCTTGGCCAGTCCCGGCGAAGAGGCAGACCCCTCTTCTTCATCAAGTCGAAGAACGCCTCGAGCCACCAGGCTCTCGACGACAAAACCGTCCGCGAGCAATGGCAAGTCCTCATCCAGACTCGAAGTCGTCGGTAGCCAAGGCAGCTTGCTCCTCTCCTCCTCGTCCGCGCCCGAGAAGCGCAGTACGAGTGCGCAGAGGAGGTACCAGGCGTTCTTGTAGAGATGCAGCGGGACGTCTTCTCCTCCTCGTTGCGGGTGCGAGACAGTGTACGAATCGGCGCCGAAGTCGAGGGGAAGGAACGAGGCGAGCTAAAGTGGTGCGCCGAGGGCAGAGCCTTGCAATCAGCTACGTTACCTCGACCACCGACATGAGCCTGCAATACTCACCCGGCGCACAAACGTCCCCATTGCCTCCTCCTCGCTCCCCATCCCCTTGCACTGCCGCAGTGTCTCAGCAACAAAAGCCCCCAAATCAACGTAGCGACTCTCCACCAACCTCTTGCCTACCCGATTCAAGCACTCCGTCAACCTCTTGACCACTTCACTCCCCGGACCCCCACGCTCAGCCAACGTGGCAACGGGTATATGCTCCACCTTCCTCTCCACGTGAATCTTGAGGTTGAGCACCTCTGCTACCTCGTTCTCCTGGATCCCGGCAAGATGGCCAGCGGAGAGTGGGGAGGGGGCAGAGAGGTGATTGGAGGGTGGGGCAGAGAGGTAAAGGCCTAGCAGGAGTTGACGGGTTAGCATGGCTGGGCTGGGTGGTGGTGAGCCCGGCGTGTCAGAAGGGAGGGCATCGATGTGCTTTTGGAGGGGGGACAGGATGGAGAGGAGGGCAATGAGGGAGATGAAGTTGAGTTCTGCGCCGAGAGAGTCCCAGCGGAGGGGGAGGGAGAGGGAGTAGTCGCGTAGTGAGGGCGGTTGGCGAGAGTAGGAGGAAGAGGCTATGGATTGGAGGAGAGCATCAATAGCTGCTTCGTCGAGGGCCAGGCTACATTGCGTGCAGCTGGAGCGCACTTCTCTGAGAAGGGTGGAAGCTGATGGGAGCAGTGGCGGCTCAGCTGATATTGAGGGCATTGTTCGAGAGTTGGATTGGTGGTCAAAGCGCTGCGTATGCCTGCGAAGCTTGATTTTCGACTCTCGAGTGGAGCTGAGCTCGCACACACACATTCCTCTGTCCGCTCGCTCGTCTCCAAGTCTCTCAGTCCGCGGCGCGAGTGGGACGCGCGCCGGCGGAGGCCTGTTGTTTGTTGCTTTTGATTCAGTCCGCCTTGGCGCCCTCGCAGCACATCCATCCCGTCTTTGCTACCACATCGACCCAATCACACATCAAGAGCTCATCGTCAGGGCGGGCTCATCACTTGGCGCGCGCGACATGGCCTTCTTCGGAGACGAAGGGCAGGAGATCCGCCGACTAAAGACGAAGTTGGGCGCACAAGGTGAGAGAAGCAGCGCAACGACGAATCAACACCACGCTCACTTGCATCTGACCTCATGCTAATGCCTCTCGACTCGCCATGCCCATCACTCTTCGCTCTCGCCGTCGCCACCCCGACATAGACTTGACAATCGGCTCCCTTGAAGCAGAAAAGGCCCAACTACACCGCCAGAATGAGGAGCTTCGCGCCGGCCTCTCAACACTTCAGCTGCGATACGATGCCGAGTCGTCTCGAGCCGCAACGGCCGAGGAAGGCCTGGCCAAGGCTCGAGCTGACATGAGTCAACAAGCGATGCAGATGACGAACCTACAACAAGCGCTCGAAAAGGCGAGGGAGAGGGAGTCGACAGACGCAAAGGGGAGAAGATTGGAGGATCAACAACGCGATCGTGCTGTGGACATGCAGGCGAGGGCTGACGCCGAGGAGAGGAGGCAGCTCGAGGAGAAGCTGCGAGTGGCAGAAGCTAAGCTACAAGAGAGCAAGGGAGGTCGATCAGGCTTCGACTCCTCCGCCAAGCTCATTGCACTCGAGAATGAGAACATGGTCCTCAAGGCAGAGAATGCGCGCCTCTCCAGCACGGCGTCGTCGTCGTCGTCCTCACCGCAACGTACCCTCAAAGCGTCGAAGAGTATGCACTTTGGCGGCGCAGGCGATGACTTCAACACTTCTCACCGCCGACGCCCACGCTCCTCATCAGTCTCCGGCCCCGCTGCCCACTCTGAAGCAAGCGTCGCCCGCCTCCAGGTCCAGCTTGACGATCTCAAGACGATGCACCAAGAGGCTCAGGCCGAGATGAGAAAGGTCGAGGAAAGGGCGACTAAGGCAGAGCGTGAGGCTCTGAAATCTTCCAATGAGACTATGGCCGCACAGCGTCAGGGGGAGAAGCTGGCGGCTGAGCTGCGGCAGGAGATAGCGGAGTTGAGGGAGGACCTTGAGTGGAAGAAGGAGGAGTGTGAGAGCGTGGCAAAGGAGCTGCAAGAATGTCAACAGCAGCTCGAGAGGGAGCAGCAGAGGGCTGAGAGCCTGCAAAGCAAGGCTGATCGGTCGTCAATTCCGTCATCGTCGAAGCAGGGCGTCGATCGAGCAGCCCTTGATAGGGCCCTCGCTGAGGTTGAAGAGGCCAAGGGGCGCGCATTTAGCCTTGAGAGCCAGGTCAGCGACCTCGAGAGCCGACTGGCCAAGGCAACACAAGAATCGCAAGCTGCGGAACAAGCATTGCAAGACGCCCAGACCTCCTCACCCACATCTTCATCAGCAGCAGCAGCCGCCCCCACAAACGAATCGCGTGCGTTGCGCGAGCTGCGAAGATCCCTCGCCCAAGTTACAGCAGAGCGCGACTCGCTCAAGGATGAAGTCACCAGCCTCGAGGACGAGATTGAACGACTCCAAGCAAGCGGAGCAGCACTGTCAGACGGCTCGCCTGCCGATGCCGACGCGCAGCTCCACGACGAGCTTCGCAAGCTCAAGCACGACCTCGAGATTGCTCAAGGCTCCGTCGACAGCTACGAGGCGCAGCAAGCTCAGCTCAAGGCAGAATTGGCAACCCAAGCCGAGGAGCTCCAGTCGAGCAGGGACTCTGCACGGGCCGAAGTGCAAGAGGTCAGACAACAGCTCAAGGACACGGCATCGCAGCTTGTGGCCAAACAGGCTGAGCTGATTGAAGTCGCGGATCGTCTCAAAGACTCAGAAGAGCATCTCCACCACGCAGCCATGGCAGTCGAAGCGGCCGAGCAGCGCAACATTGACGGGCAGGGTAACTCGGCCGAGCTCGTCGAGCTGCGAAGCGCACACGCCAAGCTGCAATCGCAGCATGAAGCAGTCACTGCCAGAGCGGACGAGCTGGAGAACAAGGTCGTCGCACTGAAGGCCGCCACGCAGCAGCAGCGGGACTCGGAGGTATTGCAAGCCGAGATCGAAGGCCTCTCACGCCAGATCGAGAGCCTGCGCGAGGACGTCGCTGAGCGGGAGGCGGCCCTCGAGCAAGCCGAGGCCCTCGCAGAGGAGGACTCACGGCAGCTCCGCATCAAAGACAGTGAGATCAAGTCTCTCTCTGACGAAGTCTCTCGACTGCGCCAAGGGGCAAAGGAGGCTTCGCTCGAACTCGAGGTGCTGCGCTCTTCGGCCACCAATGACGAGTTTGGCAGCGGCGCAGACCTTGAAGAGAAGTTGCAGCGTCTCCGCGACGAGAGGGATGTGCGCGACAGGGAGCTCGGCCAACTTCGCGCCGTCATCAAGAAGAGGGAAGATGAGGTGGAGCTCAGCAAGAGGCAGATCAAGCGACTTGCTGCCTTCGTTGCTGGCCATCAGAGCGTCAACGCCAATGGAAGCAGCGGCAGCAGCAGCGGCGGCGATGGTCCATCGACTCCTCGCTCAGCCCGCTCAACCCCATTGCCGCCCATGGCCACCCCTATTGGCAAGCTGCTCAAGTCCGGCCACTTCTTCGCCACACCTGGCGGGAAGCAATTCCAGCGCGGCTTTGATGAGGACCTCTTTGATCAGATTGAGCTGTTGCGCGAGGCGTTGGAGCAGGCTGAGGAGAGGCAGAGATTCGTCGGGATGGAGGAGGAGGTCAGAACGGCCGGGCTGGTCAAGGAGGGGCAGCGCAAAGCGGAGAGAATTGAGAGGCTAGAAGACGAGCTGAACGATGCGCAAAGGCAGCTCGGTGAGCTGGCTGAGGCGCACGATGCCGCTAGTGCTGAAGCGAGCCAGGAGGGCGAGCGCTTGGCGAAGGAGCGGGTTGAGGAGCTCGAAGCTGAGCTGGCCGCTGTGCGCTCTGAGCTCGACGACCACCGCGCCGACCTGAAGAGCCATCGCGCTACTCTTCAAGAGGCCGAGCGTCGCCTTGCAGAAGCAGAAAGCCAGCGCGCTACCTCGCTCTCCCAAGCGCAAGACAGCGCTCAGGCATCTCAGGCGCGCCTTGCCACGATCGCTGCAATCACGGAACGCATCGAGGGCAAACAACGCCTCCTTGCCCAGCTTGAAGACAAGACGCGTACAGCGAGCAGGACGGACGAGCTGCTTCAAGCAGAAGAGCAGGGGCTCAAGCAGCTTGAGGCAAATCTGGCTGCTGAGCACCAAAGCCAAGCTGCCTGGCTTGAAGTGCGCGATGCGACGATGCAAGGCTTTGCGGAGTGCAGGCAGTGGCTGGCAAGCGGCGCCACCACCTCATCGTCAGCAACCACCTCCCCTTCATTATCGACTGCCTCCTCGACCAAGCGCGAGACGCAGCTTCGCGCCAAGATCACCGAGCTCGAGGCGCGTATCCTCCGCCGCGAAGAACAGATCGGCAGCCAACAGCTCAAGCTTCAGGGCGTCACCACGAAGCTCAACATGGCCGAGGAGGACTATGAGGAGCTGCTTGAGGAGAAGATGGATCTAGAGCAAGAGCATGAGCGTCTCAAAGTGAGGTTGGATGCGACTGTGAAGGAGCATGCCGAGACGCTCGAGCAAGCTGAGGGGCGGGTTGAGGAGGCAAAGGCGGCACTCGGCGACGTTGAGGAGAAGCTGCAGGCCGAGGTCGATAGAGCCAGGGACCTTGAGCAGCAGCAGCAGCAGCAACAACGTGGCCAAGACCAAGACGAGCAGCAGACTGACGAGGTCACGGCGATGGCAACATTGTCCAATGAACTTGCGGAGTCTCAGCGCCGCGTCGAACAGCTGACGGCCGAGGCCACGGCCAAAGAGAGCGAGGCGGCACAGCTTGTCGCCGACCTGGACGCCCTGCGCACCGCTCACGCCGACGTCGAAGCACGCTGCGAAAAGCTCTCCCTCCAGCTTGCAGAGGCCGAGTCCGGCGACCAACAGAAGGAGGCCACCATGCTCGAGGACCTGCGTGCCAGCCAAGAGAGCCTGACGGAGGCGCGCGAGGAGGTGCAAGTCTTGCAGGCACAGCTGAGTAGGGCGAAGGAGGAGAAGGACCAGATTGAGGTGACGGCGCGTGAGGCTGCGAAGGCTGGCGAGAACAGGGAAATGGTCGAGAGACTGGAGGCTGAGCTTGAGTCGCGGACAGCAAGAGAGGCAGAGGTAGAGCAGGCTCACTCTGAGGCCGTGGCCCACCTCGAAGAGGAGCTGCGCGCGGCCCTCCATCAGGCAAGCGTTGCCGCCGAGGCTAAGCTGACGATTGAAGCCGTCCTCGAGGAGCTGCGCACCAGCTCTGCGGCTGAGGTCGAGGAGCTCAGCGCTAAGATCTCATCACTGGAGTCAGACAAGCAAGACCTCGAGACGCGCTACACCGACCTGCAATCTCGCGCGTCACAAGCAGAAGATGTCGCACGCCAGGAGCTCCAGTCTCTCCGATCCCAACTCACCGACCTCCAGCCCCGCCTCGACGAGCTACAGTCTCTCCTCCGTTCCCGCGAGGAGGCCCTCCATGAAGCCGAGTCTGCCATCACGGACCGCGATGCTGCCTTGAAAGAGCGCAACGAGGACTACTGGCAGCTCAAGGAGGAAGTCGCCGAGCTACAAGAGCACGCAGAACGCTCGCGCGCCGAAGCGGAGACCATCGAAAGGCTGGAGGAGCAACTACGCGAGACCCGCGAAGAGGCAGAACGATTCTCCTCCCTCGAAGAGAAATTGCACAACGCCCAAGAGGAGCTACGCGGCAGCGCCGAACGACTGGAAGAGGTGGAGCGGGACAATGTGGCTAAGGCCTCGGAGCTGGCCGATTTGCAGGGCGAACTCAAGCGCCGTAAAGCTGCTCACCGTTTCAATGAGGAGGGGATTGCCAGCCTGAAGCGAAAGGCGCACGAGGCTGAAGCCGGGCTGCGCGACGCCAAGCTGGAGCTCGTGAGGGTCGAGGCACAATGGCAGGCCGCGCGTGATGGGGAGGAGGGGCTGCGCAGCGAGCTCGACGATATGGCTGCGCAATTGGCTGCGGCCAAGCAGCAGCAGCAGCAGCAGCAGCAACGACCTTCAAGCGGAGATGATGCGGAACTGGCAGAAGAGGTCGCCTACCTCACTTCGCGCATCTCTGACCTGGAAAAGGACCTCGAAGCCAAGGTGGATGAGATCGAGGGGGCGGACGAGCGTATCCTTGAGGGTTTGAAGGAGAACAAGAAGCTCGCCAGCAAGGTCAAGAGTTTGACCAAGCAGCTCGCCACTGCACAGCAGCAGCAGCAGGCGCAAGCGTCCACGTCCACTGCCGCGGCCGCAGCTCCCGCTCACAGGCCGGCGGCGGCGTCCTCGTCGTCATCGAGCTCATCACCCGTCATAGGACGCAAGCGCTCTTCACCAGAGGACTCGGCGACTGCCCAATCCAGTACGACAGGAGCTGGCTTCACCTTTGCCAATGGGTCGATGACAACAACCCCTTCGGCCGCCCAGTCGCAGTCGCAATCGCAGTCGCAGTCACAGCGCCAAGCGCGTGGCATTTATGCCCCTTCACCATCACGGGCGCGCGTCGCCCCCTCTTCCACTCCTTCCCCACACAAGCCATCTGCCCCTGGGCTGCAGGATCGTACCAATGTTCGCTCAAATGCCAGCGGTATCGGCGCGGCAGCTGTCAACGGCGGTGGCGAGGTCTTCATGTTCGAGGGAGCGGGCGCAAAGGGCGGTATCGAAAAGCCAGCCGCACTGCCTGCGCCGGCGAAGAGGGCACTAGGAGGTGGTCAGAGTGGCGGGCTAGGAGGGGCAGGCAGTCCTGCGACTGCTGGTGGGGCTGGGGGGCTGATGGCAGCCCTGCAGGCTAAGAGGAGGTTGAACGCTCGTGCTTGATACCCGCGCGAGAGCATGGACCGACAACTGGTTAGCATCGTACTCTCAGTTCGTTCTGTTTCTTGATATCTTTTTGTCTCGTATTTGCTCCTCAGCATATCTCTTCGTTGCAGTCATTCACTCATCATCTCGTACAAAGCCAACAAAACGCAATGCTACTACTGCTGGGCATCATCTTCCATCCCACTCACGCTCGCACGCGCGCTACTACTCGTCATCCCTCCTCCTCTTGCCACCCCTCGCCTGAGCAGCAGGATGTCTCTCCAATTCTCTCGGCACGGTACTAACGGGACTTCTCCCCAGCTCCATCTTCAAGTCATACAACCACTCATCATCGACCCCGTTCTCCAACAAGGTGACAGCATGCCCCCTCTTGCCCGCTCTGCCCGTTCGACCAATACGATGAATATAAGCCTCAAAGGCGGTCGGCATGCTAAAGTTGACCACGAGCGAGACGTCTGGTACGTCTATACCTCGTCCTGCGAGATCGGTCGCTACTAGGATGGGGGCGTGACCCGATCGCAGAGAGGCGAGAGCTTCTTCTCTCTGTTCTTGTGACTTGCCCGCATGTAAAGTAGCGCAAGGGTATCCTGCCCTGCTCAGCTCGCGGGAGAGCATATCGACACTCTGTCTCGTCGTGGAGAAGACGATGACGGGTGGTTCGAAACCAGCACCTAGGATGGAGAGGAGACGTTGTTTCTTCTTGTCTTCTCCACCTGTGACGAATTCCACCGATTGGACTACAGTACCCACCGCGGCGTTGAGGTCTCCAATGGTGATTGTGGCTGGTCGACGGAGGTATTTGCGGGCCATTCGTTCCACTGAGGCAGGCATAGTAGCGCTGTACAGCATCGTGACGCGGTAGCGTTTTCCTCCCTCGCCTGCGACGCCAACGCCGAGTGCGCCGCCACCACCGCCATTGTGTCCCTCCTCCTCCTCCTCCTTCTCTGCGATGGTAGGTCTTTCCGCGACTGCACTGTCCGGCTTCTCGTTACTGACTGGCAAGGAATCGAGGATATAGTTGAGCACCTCCTCGAAGCCTAGGTTGACCATCCTGTCCGCCTCGTCCATTACCACGTAAGCGCACTGCCCCAGCACAACGACGTGTCGATCGATACAGTCCTTGAGTCTACCGGGAGTAGCGATGACTATCTCCGCACCTTTGGCGGCCTCGAGTGCTTGTTCGTTCATATCTCGCCCACCCACGATGGAGATACAGTTGAAACCGAGGTAGCTGGTGAAACGTTGCGTTTCCACTTGGATCTGCTGTGCCAGTTCGCGGGTAGGGGCGAGGATGAGGGCATAGGGGCCTAGATGCTTGTTGCTCTCGTCCATGCGTGGCAGTCGTGTAATGTAGGATAGCATAGGAATGACGAAGCTGGCCGTCTTCCCTGATCCAGTCTCGGCTATGCCGATCAAGTCCCTCTCCTTCAGCCCGATGGGGATGGCTTGTCGTTGAATGGGGGAGGGCTCCTTGTACCCTATCTGCTCGATGCACTCCAAGATTGAGGCAGGGATAGACGATTCGGCCCAACTGCGCAACGGATGCGGGATATGTCCTCCTCTCGCTGCTATACCAAAATCTTCTCGAAAGATTCGCCAATCACGTTCTTGCATCTGTGCAAGGGACTTGGAGGACCAATGCGCTGGAGTGCTAAAAGTTTGAAGTAGTTTCGAGTTGGTACGACGAATGCCTGACTCTGCGGCGGAGGATTCGCCTTCTTGTGTCCCACCTGCGCGTAGGCCGCGAACGGGTACGATTTGCCGAAGGACAGGATTGGAGAGGTCCGTCGTGTCCTCTACCTCGTTGTCGTGGCCGAACATCGTCTTCTTGTCGTTGAGTTGACGTCGTGTTCGCTTCTCGTGTTTTTGGGCTATTCCCAGGTATTTGGAGCGGATGAGTTCTTGTTCTGCTTCGGTCAAGGTGGGGGTGGGGATGGCGGTGGATGAGGAGGAGGAGGGGGCAGAAAGAGGCTGCGATGCTGCAATAGGGTGGTGGGTGTGATGATGGCGATGATGATGGCCATCATGTCGTGGTACAGAAGGTGGAGGCTGTGCTCCTCTGCTGCTGCTGGGTCCTCCTGCGGATGTTGGGTAATGACGGTGGTGGTGGTGTTGGTGCTCCTGTATATGCTGCCTAGGCGGGCGCATCTCCTCCTCACTTTCTCTTGCCCTCCTCAATCTAGCCTTGTCCTCCTCTTCCCTCTTCTCCTTCCTCAATCTGCTCTGCCTCTCCTCATCGTCTTTAGCCTTCTTTGCCTGCTCCTCCCTCTGCTTCTTTGACATGAATTTGGGAGTGAATTGGTTCGCTGCAGCCTGCTTTTGGATTAGATCGTCGACTGAAATGGGTCCGCCTCCATTGCCGTTTGGGCGTGAAGAGGGTCTACTGGGCCCGCTCCCACTGCTGCTGCCGTTTAGATTGGAGGGCGTTGGCAATGGCATGAGGCTGGTAGTATGGAGATCGATGAGAAGCGCAAGAAGCCAAGCCAAGGTGGACTGGCCCGCCTTCCGTTTCCTCTCGTCTGTCCGTTGCAAAGGCGGACTGAGCTTCCGTGGGTCGCGTCCAACGACTCCTTTGGCTCCAGTCCATCCCTCCATCCTCCCTCGCTCGCGGCGCACCAATGGCAGATCCGCTCACTACAAGCGTAGCAGAGCAAGTGGCAGGTCAGCTAGGACTACCACGGCCCAACGAGCTCCTAGCCAAGAACCTCATCAATCTCGCCAGGTCGCTCCCCACCGAAGCAGCATTCGTAAAGGCCGCTAAAGGGTTTGGCAGATTTCCAGACGAGACCTTTCTGGCCAGCATCAGGGATAGGATCAGGAGTGATGTCAGTGTGGCAGGCGATGCTGCGAGGCCTTCGATAGCTGCTCGTGGTGGAGGGATCAATGGGCAAGAGACGGAGAAGCTGGAGGCTCAGCAGCCAGTCAGGGCAGGGCTTAACGTCATGGGTGGCACAGAGGTCAGTCGAGGGCGCCGTAGACTGGCTCATCTTGTTGCATATACTCACGAATCATCCTACTCCTCTCCCCGCAGAAACACGTCTTCCGCAGACCAGCACCTCGCTCCTCCCTCTTGGGGCTGGATCGCCTCGCCGACGAGAAGCGGGCGGAGAATGGCTCCTCCTCCTCCTCCTCATCTTCCTCTCAAGTGCCCCGCAAGAAGGCAAAGCTAGACGTCGAAGCCACGCCTCGAAGAGAGTCCACCAATGGAAACAAGGACAACGAGGATGACGACGCTGCTCGTCCACAATTCAAAATACCAGCTCGCCCAGCCTCACACACCCTCCCTGCCCCGCGACAACGTCCAGATGAAACGCCTACCCATACCGGAGGGTTGAGCGAACAGGCTCGTGCTAGGCTCGACGAAGTCAGAAGAAAGAGGGCAGCAGCTGCGAATGATCAGCAAAGTGCAGCGCAGGATGACAGGAGAGGTCAACAGCAAGGGTCGAGCAGGGATAGGTTTCAAGAGTTTCAAGGGAGATTGAATCGAGATGTACGACGAGAGCAGACGCGCTACGATCCGGCAAGAGAAGGACGAGACGTATCAAGAGGCGAACCTCCCTCATCACGATGGAGGCAACAAGATGCCACACCCAGCTCACGCATGTCCCTTCCAGAGAGGTCTTGGGACTCTACACCTCGGCGAGGTGGTCCATCCTCCTCCTCCTCTTCCTCACGGCGGTGGCAAGACGAGACGCCCTCTGTACCTCGGCAAGATCGCGGCTGGGAATCCACTCCTCGCTCTTCATCCTCGCGGGGAAGAGAAGACGGCCGTCTGACCCTAGCAGGACGAGCCTGGGACCAAGACGATGTACCCCTGGACAGCACCACAGCCGAGGAGGACACGGACCTCGACCGCGACTGGTATCGCATGGAGGAAGGCGACGCCGTAGCTGGGGACAATGAGCACAACCCCTTTTCGCAGTACGACGAGCAAGATCCCAGTCAAGTGGCAGCGAGTGCCCCGCTTGCCGCTAGGAAGGAGAAGCTCTCAGCGAGACAGGCAGCGAAGCGGGCCGAGGTGGATGCGTGGGAGACGAATAGGATGCAGACGAGCGGCGTAGGGCCGGCACGGACTTTCGATATGGATAATTTGGATGAGGATGGAGAGGGACGAGTGCACCTGCTGGTGCACAACCTTCGACCTCCCTTCTTGGATGGGAGGACCGTCTTCACGCAACAGCTTGAGCCGGTCAATCCCGTACGCGATCCGACGAGCGATTTGGCCATGTTTGCCAAGAAGGGGAGTAGGATGGTCAGGGAGAGAAGAGAGAGGCAGGAAAGAGAGAAGGCGGCAGCCAAGGCTGCTGCTTTGGCTGGGACTGCGTTGGGGAATGTCTTGGGGGTAAAGGAGGAAGAGGAGCGCGATTCGCGCGGTCGCAGAATCCATGGAGGGGATGAGGACGATGAGAACGACCAACGCCAAGGTCAAGGCAGCGACTCCAAGGGAGACGCGTCACAGCAGCACAACAAGGAGGAAGATCCTCGTTCTGACTCTCGCTTCGCCACCCACCTACAAAAGCCAGGCAAGGGCTCCTCGGACTTCTCTCGCGGCAAGACCTTGAAGGAGCAACGCCAGTTCCTCCCGGCCTTCGCGGTCCGCGACGAGCTGATGCGCGTCATCCGTGAGAATCAAGTGGTCATCGTCATCGGCGAGACAGGCAGTGGGAAGACGACGCAGGTTGCTCAATTCTTGCACGAGGACGGGTACACGAGCTTCGGCATGATCGGGTGTACCCAGCCACGACGAGTGGCCGCCATGTCCGTCGCCAAGCGTGTATCGGAGGAGATGGAAGTTGGGCTAGGAGACTTGGTGGGATACTCGATCCGTTTCGAGGACGTGACGGGTCCCCAGACGCGCATCAAGTACATGACTGATGGCGTGCTGCTCCGCGAGTCATTGAATGAGGGAGATCTGGATCGATACTCGGCCATTATCCTCGATGAGGCGCACGAGCGCAGTCTCAGTACGGATGTCTTGATGGGGCTTCTCAAGAAGAGTAAGTAGCGCACCGTGCTGACAAAGCGTCATGGATGATCATGGGTTCACTGACACCACGCCCCTTCCTCTCTGGCTCCGCCTCGGCACCCGCGCAGTCCTCACACGTCGTCGCGACCTCAAGCTCATCGTCACCTCCGCAACAATGAATGCAGAAAAGTTCTCCACCTTCTACGGCGGAGCACCCCAGTTCACCATCCCAGGCCGTACCTTCCCCGTCCAGACCGAGTGGTCCCAATCGCCCTGCGACGACTACGTCGAGGCGGCTGTGAAGCGAATCCTGCAAATCCACATTTCCTTTGGGCGCGGGGACATCCTCGTCTTCATGACTGGACAAGAGGACATCGAGGTGTGCGCCGACGTAATACGGGAGCGACTCACCCAGCTGGACCATGTAGACCCGATGCTCGTGCTCCCCATCTACAGTCAAATGCCTGCAGACTTGCAGGCGCGCATATTCAACCCCGCGCCGAACGGGGAGCGCAAGTGTATCATTGCGACGAATATCGCAGAGACGTCCTTGACCGTTGATGGGATCATGTTCGTGGTGGATGCGGGTTACTCGAAGTTGAAGGTCTTCAATCCGAGGGTGGGAATGGACTCGCTGCAGATCACGCCCATATCGCAGGCCAATGCGAATCAACGACAGGGAAGAGCTGGGAGGACGGGACCAGGTACGGCTTTCAGGCTTTATACCGAGGCGGCTTACCTGCAGGAGATGTTCCCTAACGCGATCCCCGTGAGTTTGAGGTGGCATCGATTGAAATTGGTTGGCAAGAAAAAGTTTCGTACTAACATCGAAGCCCTACCCCCCCTTTCCCCGTCCGCGCACCGGCCTCGCCAGGAGATCCAACGCACCAACCTCGCGAACACGATACTGCTCCTCAAGTCCTTGGGAGTGAGAGACCTCCTCACATTCGACTGGATGGACCCCCCGCCGCAGGAGAACATCCTCAACTCTATGTACCAGCTCTGGGTACTCGGCGCCCTCGACAACCTCGGGGACCTCACGGCCGTCGGGAAGAGGATGAGCGAGTTCCCCATGGAGCCATCCCTCAGCGCAGTGCTGATCGCCTCGGCTACCAAGTACGGATGCTCCGTCGAGATGTGAGTACGCGACGCGTGGCGAGACACATCGCCGAGAGTTGAGCCGTGAGTCACGGTGTTGCTGACCCTTTTTGACTGGCCCCGCGCTCGCTCGCTCGCACAGGCTGACAATTGTCGCAATGCTCTCCGTCCCAACCTGCTTCCATCGCCCCAAAGAGCGCCAAGAGGAGTCCGACCAAGCGCGTGAACGTTTCCACGTAGCCGAGTCGGATCACCTGACCCTCCTCATGGTCTACACGCAATGGCGCGCCCAAGGCTATCGAGATGCTTGGTGTGCGGCGCATTTCCTTCATGGGAAGATCCTGCGCAAGGCAAGGGAGGTCAGACAACAGTTGGAGGATATTCTGAAGCAGTTGAGATTGCCCCTCGAATCGTGTGGGACGGATTGGGATAAGGTGAGGAAATGCCTTGTTGAGGGGTACTTCCATCAGGCGGGGAAAGTCAAGGTGAGTTGTACGCGCCTCCCCACCTCACTTCCATCGATGTTTTCCCCTGCTAACAGCAGACTCGCCCTCTCTCTCCTCTTTCCCCCTCGACCCGCCCTCTCGCCAGGGCGTCGGAGAGTACACGCACTGTCGCACGGGCGTGCCTATGCAGCTCCACCCCACATCCGCCCTCTACGGTTTAGGCCACCTGCCAGACTATGTAGTCTACCATGAGCTAGTCTACACCAAGTCCACCTTCATGTCAAGCGTGACCGCCGTCGACCCACAATGGCTCGCAGAGATTGGGGACGTCTTCTATTCTATTCGAGGGCAGGGCGGACCGACGAAGAGTAGCTCCACTGCAGGGGGAGAAGGGAGGAAGGAGGAGATAGAGGACGGGTTCGCGCAGAGTGTTCTGCAGAAGCAGAGAGGGGAGGAGGAGGAGAGGAGAAGGGAGAGGGAGAGGAAGGAGAGAAGTCAATCCATGGCTATTGTGGGAACTCCGAGGGCTACTCCTGGTAGGAGGGGGAGGAGGGTGGGGATGTGAGGTGAGAGGAGCGAGCGGAATACAAACGATAGACTGTAACTGCCTAATGCGAGCATTGCGGACTGACGGCGGGCTTGCACAGCCCCTCATCCCTCCCTCCCGATCTGATGTGACTTTGTGGCTCTGACGCGGTCCCATCTCAGACCGAGACCGAGATCGACACCGTAATTGGCTCCTCTCTTCGTTGCGCCTCGCCATCCAGAACTCGTCACGCACTACCAGAGGTCGGCATGACCTCAGAGCACCGGCCTCGTTCTACCTCAATCGGCTGCTGGCCCCGTGCTCTTCGCTCGTCCACATCGCATTGCAGATACCTGACTGCTTGAGGCGCTGGCGCTAGTCCTGCTTGAATTGCAGCTCATCTCACGCAACACGATGAAACACACACCCACATAATCGACGCTTCGGCCATTTCGGAGAAGAGAGAGAGAGAGTGCTTGGCGACGGCTGCAGCGGCTGGGAGTCGAGAGTCGATCCGATTCGGACTGCGCTAGGGAGAGAGAGATCCTCGTGCATAGACTAGACTAGACTAGACGCAGGTTAGGCGCTTGAGTTGATGCACCGATGCACCGAGGGCGATGCGATGCGATGCGTTCAACTGCACTGCACTGCCATGTTTCTTTCGTACTCATCGATACAAGAGAGAGAGAAGGCGAGACAAGACGAGCCTAGCGCTTTACCATTCTCACTTCAGTCGCACTTTTCAGTCTCTCCTCACAATCAGAACCTTCCCTGGCACCACCTTGAGCCGGATCAGAGGTTAGGCAGCTAGAGCGCCCCCCGCTTCTCTTCATACAAACGAAACACGGACACATTCGCGACGAACGTACCATAATGGCAGACGTAGGTGCCGACCTCGGAGGAGCATGCTGCGCCATCTTCAACTTCAGCTGGTTCTACAATAGTGAGTTGCATTGCGCTCCTCGTCCATCTTCGCTGCCTCTCCGAACCCCTTGACTGACCGATCCCGTTTCCCTTTCCCTCTCTCCCTCCTCCTTCCCCCTCTCGCCACCTCTTCCCCCTCCTTCCTTCCCTCGCTCCCTTTCTAACCCATCCCCAACGCATGCCAGGTCGCATCGGAACGGACATAACCTGCCTAGACAAATGCTGCCGCTGCCACTGCTGCGACGATAAGGGCGCCCTGCCCGAAGACGAGCAGCCAGGCCGCAAGAAGCGTCAGGAAGAGGCGGCCCGAAAAGCGGCTGCTGCTCGTGGAGAAGAGGAGGGCCCGCCCGCTTATGAGGCACAACAGCCTGGTAGGACCGAGGCCATGCAGGTGCCCGTGGGGGCCGCCCAGGTGGATGTGGATGGTACGCCGGCGAGTGGACAGGGTACGACGGGTACGACGACGACGACGACGACGACGGGGAATGTGCAGGCTTGATTGATGGGAGGGACCAGACGACAAGAAGGACATCTCGAGAGTATGTATCCATGCATCGCATTTCATTTCCGGCCCCATGGCCCCACCAATACCAGCACACTCTTCCAAACAATCGAGCCCGTCTCCACCCCTGCCGCGCATCGCATCGCATCGTATCCGCATCTCTTTTCAATGTCTCCAAAGATCCACCCTGTCCCACCACTCCTCCCCGTAATATCTAGCCCTCACCTTTCTCCCAGCAAAGAAACGTCCATCCAATCCCCTCACGCAACCCCACGCCCCCGCCATCCCAGTAAAGACGACAAACACCCGAGTGGGAGGGGAGAGACGTACCTCCTCCACCACACCGAGGGGAACAGCTTCTTGGCGGATTTCCTCCTCGAGATCGGGATTGAGGTGAACGTCCTCGTACGAGTTGATGATCCCCTCTAACAGCACGACGCGAGATGGGGGACCGAAGTGGTGGAAATCTACTTGGGCTTGAGGGTCCCTGGAGGTCCATTTGCCCTTGGATGGCCCTGCGCCAGCACCTGCGGCTGTGCCTTCCCCTCCTCGTAAATGTGCGGGTCCCCACCCCGCCTTCTTTTTGTGGGGAACCTTTTCCATCACCAAGGCTTCACTTCGTCCCAACCGCGCCTCATCGGCACCAAGGCCTTTGCCCGCTTCGTGGCCCCACTGGGACATCATGCGATTCGCAAAGGTTGTGGGATCTGATTCTTGCTGTGAGGTTGCGGCGTGGCCTGTTGTAGAGGTTGAAGGGGCAGGAGCAGGAGGAGGAGCAGGAGGGGCAGCCGCCGCCAGACGAGCAGCTATGGCCTCTGCGGCTGATCGAGCTGATGAGGGTGTTGCAGTTGCAGTTGCAGTTGCTGTTAGTGGAGGGACAGGGGCGGAACCGCTTGGCTGGCCTGGTGTGGATATTAATGTTGATGCGGCGGGTTGGGGAGCGGCGCTCATGCTCATTGCCAGCCTACGCTGGTATGCCTCTTCGCCGGACAGACTGGCGCTCGTTGGCGCAGCAGCAGGAGGAGGTAGAGGAGGGGGAGGGCCAGGCGGGGGCCCAGGTGGGTCGCTCGGCGGCTCTCCATCTGGCGGCGGTGGTGCTACTGCTGGTGGTGGTGGTTGATGACTTGCAGGGGGCGAGACGGAGGTGGAGATGTAGAGCTTCTCCTCCTCTTGCTCCTGTTCGTCATCCTCGCAGCGGCGCGGCGCCATCCCCGTTGCCGATCCACGCCCATATCCGTACCCATGGGGAGATCGCGCCGCTCCTTCCCCCTGCCAGCCGTGCTCAGCATCCCGTCTTCTTTCCTCCCACTCCCTCATAGCTCGAGTCTCCCTCTCACGATCCTTGATCGCCCGCCGACGGGAACGCACCACCTCCCTCCAAGCGGAATAGTCATTTGGCACGCGTGGGTCATACTCGGCATCCCAGTCCACTGGTTGTACTCGTCCAGACTGGGCTGTGGTGCGTTTGCGTTTGTTCTTCTGCGAAGACGAGGTCGACAGAAGTAGGGCGGGGGCAAGACGGGAGTGAGCGAGAGATCGATCGATCGATGGATGAATGGCTGTCACGCGTGGCTACTTACCCTCTTCCTCGCTTTAGCGCCAGCCGCACTACTTAAAAACCCATTGACGTCTTCGTTGTTGTCGTCGTCTCCTTGGTCCTCTTCCTCTCCTGCCCACCCGCCATACTCCTCCTCATCATCCTCCTTTCCATGCCCCTCCGCACGTCCCCACGCCCGTCTCTCCCCTCTCTGCACCGCCGCCCTCCTAGCCATCTCGCGATCCGCGTCCAGCTCTTCTTGCGGGAGGGCGAGGGGTGGCGGAGCGTAGACGATTGGGAGTGGGAAGGGGGAGGACGACGACGACGACGACGATCCAGCCCAGCTAGACGGGGCGGGTTGAGTTTCCTGTTGAGCATCCCGACCAGGCGCAGTAGGAGCAGAGTGCTCCGCCGCATGAACGTCGTGCACACTCTTGACCTGTGTGACTTCTGTCGATGCTGTACGAGGCACAGATGAGCTTGCCTTCTGCTGCTGATCTTCCTCTTCCTCTTGTGTGGTGGCCGCATCTTCCAGCGGAGCGCTCGAGAAGCCAGAGGCAACAAGGGTAGCTGCGGCTGGTGGTCTGACTCTGGTGGCTTTGCCCGCTACACCACCTTTAGCGGCTGTGTTTGCCCCGGACTTGCGCGGAGCAAAGCGAAGGGCTGCGGACCATGTTGTAGGTGGTGTCGATGAGGATGAAGAGGAGGTCGAGGCCGGAGCTGGCTGCGCAGCCTGTGTTTCGGAGCGTGGCTGCGCCTCGTCGCCTTGATCAGCTACGAATCATGGTCGACAATGGTGGAATGGGTAATGAGCGTGAGCCCTCTACCTCCTTTTGGCCTGCTCAATCTGCCGCTCTCGATTCTAGATTACCTTTACTCGACGCCGTCGTCGTTGCGGCGACGCTATCCTTTACAGACTGTGAAGAGAAAGTGATGCCCGAGTAGAGGGACAGGCCAGTCATGGGCGTTGTGCCTGCACTCGCTCCCTTGGCCGCCGTCGTCGTCGTCGTCGGCTTGCGAGGGTCGTGGGCCATGCGGTATGATTGCGCAGTGCGATGATGTGCGATGTGTGAGATTGATTGGTTTGGGAGCAAAAGGCAAGAATCATGGACCGACGGACGGACGGAGAGATGCGTGCGCACGCACTCGCCCGGTCCAAGTCAAGCGTCGTCGGACTGGGGGCCAATTGGCGCTCTTGTGGTCCCTTTCCTTGCTGCTGAACCTCTGTTCCCGCCGCTGCTTTCCACTTCCTTGTCACCACACGACGTCAAGGCAATCAGACGATGACCATGGCAGATGCGGGGCCCTCCTCCTCCTCCTCCAGCCAGCAGGCCAGCCTTGCTCCGGCTCTCGACGTATTCGACTCCGCACTGGCAGAAACGACTCGATCCCACCTCGAGGAACATGCGCACGCTCAGTCGTCGACCCTGTCGAGCGATCAAGTCGAAGCCCTCTTGACCAGCACCCTCATCCCACGCGCTCAGGCGCTGCGCGATAACATCTACGGCCTCCTGGGCGAAGACGAGATGCTACGAAGCACATTCAAGGAAATGGCTGCTGCGCAATTACGCCTCATGTTCTGTTCCCTCACCCTAGACGAACCCAGCATCATCCATTCCCACCTCGACCACACGATCTCCCTCACACTCGCCAACCTCCTGGACGACTCCCTTCCCCTCCTCCTCCTCGAAGAACTAAACGATCGCACCCCCCTCTCGGGACTCCCCGCACTCTTCGCCTACCTATCAAGTCGCGTCTCCCACCTCACAAGAAACCTCAGCCCCAGCCGCGGTAAAGGTCTCGTGTTGCTCAGACTACTCAACGATATGTTGCGTAGATTGAGCAAGCCTAATCGATCCCATCTTGTATTGGCGGGGAGGATCTTGGCACTTTTGGCGGAGGTCTTCCCGCTGGGGGAGAGGAGTGGCGTCAATTTGAAGGGGGAGTTCAATGTTGGGAATGTCACGCGAGTTGATGAGGACGAGGTGCAGAGGTGGGAGAAGGCGAGGGGTCGAGACGAGGAGAAGGAGGAGGAGGAGGAGCAAAGGGAGACGGATCCCGCTTCACAGGCTGCGAGGGATACGAACTTCTACAGGGACTTCTGGGGATTGCAGGGCGTCTTCTCTAATCCGGCGGTACTCTTCGAACCGGCGCCTGAAGCTGAGCACGAGACCGAGATGGAGGCCAAGGAAGACGAAAGAGCTGCGACTACATCCGACGGGCGCAGAGACGAGGAAGAAGGCACCTCGGACGGTCGCGACCCGCAGTCCACCTCCTCTGAAGGCCAAGACGGGGCCTCGACACCCAACCCGCACCCTACTGCGGCAGCAGGTCAAATGGGCAAACCCTCCCGCTCCACATCTCCTACGCGGAGAGCACCCCTCCCCCCCTTCCAAACCTTCCGCAACACCACCGCCCGAGTATTGGACGTCTTCGCCGAGGCCAGCGCGAGGGAGCGCGAGATGAGCCAAGCGGAACGGGCGGCCGCAAAGGGTGGTAGAGGGGTCAAGATGGCCACGGCCACGGCCAGCGCAACAGCCCTGCCTGCGGACGATGCGACACTCGACATGTCGCCAGGGAGCGTCAAGAAGAGGAAGAGGGAGGAGATGCTGCGAAACAGTATTGCAGGTTCCCTCCTGGGCGAAGAGGCGGTAGCGTCCAGCTCGACCCCAGCCACCACCAATCACACCAACACCGAAACCGAACCGGATGACACCACCTTCCCTAAGCACCTGACCTCCCCGCCCCTCTTCGAGTACCAACTACGCTCCCCCTCCTTCCGGAGCCACATACTCATCCAGTACCTCATTCTCCTCCAATACCTCCTCACAACGTATACCTCCTCGTCAAAGCGCAAACGAGAGGAGGGAGGGGCAATGAAGAACCAGCAGCTCCAGCTACAGCTCCAACTACAAGTAGGGGGCGCAGGGGCAGGGGAAGGGGAGGGGTGGGAGATGAGTGAGGAGGAGGAGCACTGGGCGCGCGACACCTGGAGGAGCGTTGTGACCTTATTAGAAGAAACGGGAGGGACCGTCGTTGCGGCCCAGTCGGAGGGGAGCGGTGGCGGTGGCGGTGCTGGCAACGAAGGAGGCGCGTCGTCCAGCACAGCAGTGCAGCCCCTCAACCCGGCGGCAGCAGCGGCGGCGGGTCGTGCCTTTAAGTCCTCGATTCTCCAGTCCCTCCGTCGCGAAGCGCGTTGGGTTCAGTGGAAGGGGGAGAACTGTCCCGCCATCGATCGCCCACCTCTTTCTCTCGGCTCTCTCCTCTCCACCTCCCCATCCCAATCCCAATCACAGGTCCGTCTGGCCCTCACGCAAGGCCCGACGACGAGGACGAATCCTCGGGGCCCTCCCACCTTCTCGCTCGGAACGGCAGCCCTCTCCCAACTCTGGGAGGAAGGTCTCGAGCCCATCCCCTCTGTCCCGCAGGTTGTGAAGCGCAAGAGGGAGGACGAGGAGGGCGTAGAGGTGGAGGTAGAGGAGAGGTTGGATGGATTGGAACAGTTGGAGATCCCACCTGGAGTTGGGGATGCGCGATCCTACGCGGCAAGGATAAAGAGGGAGGATCAGCTGGCCATAATGAAGGCCAAGCAAATGGCTGCCAGGGGTGGTGCAGGGGAAGAGGAGAGGGCCCGTGTGAAGGAGGAGGAGGAAGTCGCCCTGAAAGAACGCAAAACGAGCCTCAATTGGCGTGCACTCCGTCTAGCCCGAGGGGAGACGTTGCGACTTTGGGGCAAGATTGGGGGAGGAGATGTCAACCTGCTTCTGGAGGCGGAGGCGGCTGAAGAGGGGGAAATGCAAAGGAGAAAAGAGGCGAACAGCGCTCCCGAGCCGGTAGTAGCTGCCGCTACCGTCGCCACCGTTGTGGCGAAGGAGGGGGAGTCTCCTCGGGGACAGGCGAGGCGAGAGGGACAGCACGACGCAGACGCCGACGCAGAGGATCAGGGGGAGGCGGAGGCGGAGGTTGAGGCGGATGCCGATGCGACGTTCATGACTGCTGCTGAGCCTGCGCGGGAGGACGACGATGACGAGGACGACGACGGGGAGCGGGAGAGCGTGGCTACCACTGCTGCTGAAGAGCAAGAGGGCGAAGCACAAGCAGAAGCAGAGGCGGACGAGACGCCCCGTGGAGATCGGGACAGGGATAGGGAGGGGGATACCACCGTCGATTTGTCTACGACTATCCCGGCTGATTCCTCGGAGCGTGCGGTAGAGGTCGAGGTCGACGTGCCCGTGGAGGGTGAGGGGACTGTTGAAACGCGGGAGGGCGATGGCGAGGGTGAGGGCGCAGATGATAACAAGGCGAGAGCGGATGAAGAGCAGCAGCACCAAGAAGTCGACGCCGGCCGCGTCGATGCTGATGCTGATGCTGATGACCATGCTGATGCTGATACGGCCATGTCCGGCCCTTCTGCCCAACCAGAGGGCGAAGCCGGGAAGGAGGAGGAGGAGGAGGACGTCGAGATGACCTCTTCGTAAGCCGTCAGCCTTAAGCCGCGCGATCTGTACTTCCTTGCGTCGCGCTACACTACGCTGCTGCAATCGATCTCCCTCTTCACGCCCCTCTCAACCGACGGTGAATTAGCATTCATTCTAGACTGACTGGACTGCTTTCGAGCAAGGGGAAGGCATGACAAGAGGGGATTTTGGAGCATATCTATATACATGTTGATGTGGAATCGAGGTGCAGGTGCAGGTGGGACTGACGAGCTTGCCAGGCGTGGTCGAGAAGGAAAGGGGGGACGACAATAGAAGTACAGAACACGTCAAGCAGCTACCTTGGCATCTCAACTGAGTGCTAACTGATGCTCGAGAGGGTGGGCTGCTCTCTCCTCGTAGACGGCACACTTGACTCGCCAGGGGACGACTCAGAGGCAGAGGCAGAGTCGGAGCCTTCCCTCTCCCTCCCGCTCCTCCGCGTCCCATCTCCACCAGTTGAGGCACCAGCGGCGTCTTCCTTACCCCTTGCTCCTCCTCCTCCGTTAGTCGCCGCCTGTCGCAATGCCCTTTCATCCTCATCCTCTCCCTCAGCGTCAGGCACGCCCACGCCCATGCCAACACCTCCACCAGGGGTCCTCTGCTGGTGCTGACCCTGCTGAACCCCGCCAGGCGCCAGGTAGGTTTGCCATGCCTGCCAATCCAGGATCCCCATCAGCGGATCGTTGAGCATCAGCGGATCGGAGCCCATGCCGAACCCCCCAAAGACCGGGGGAGGCGCTTGCGTGCCGGGAGGCGCGGTCGGCTGCGATGTGGGGTCGAGCATGGGCGAGGGGTTGGCATCAGCGTTGGCCGCGAGGATACCGTTGATCTCGGCCTGAGTACCAGGAGTGGGAGCGGAGAGCATCCCGTTCAAGTGAGGATTGACGTTTGTTCCCCCTCCACCTGCTTCTCCTCCTCCACCACCACCACCTGCGGCAGGCGCTGCGTTACCCATGAAATTGAAGTACCCTCCCCCGGCACCGCCACCCTGCCCTCCGGCCCCGAAGCCGTTCCCATTCATGCTCAAGTACTCGGCAGCATTCTGGGCATTCATCATGAACCCACCCCCATTCGCACCATTACTGCCGGGAAGGACGACCATCAGACCAGAGCCGCGTCGGTCTACCGGCCAGCCTTGCTCGTCCTGCCAGACGGAACCGCCCAGGTGGGTGAAGTTTGACAGGTCCGGGAGCACATCGCCTGCGTTGGCGTTGGCGTTGTTCGTCGTGGGACCTGAGGATGACGTTGATGCGGCGCCGTTGCCGCTGCCGTTGCCATTGGAGGCCGAGGCGAGACCGTCCAGGCCGCTCGCTCTCGCACCCGCACTCGCATTCGCGTCCTCACCACTACGGCCGTACTGGCCGCTTGCGCCTGCTCCGCCCTTCTGCGCTTGCGTCTGCTGCTCGGGCAGCCCACCAGGGACCTGCTGCCACCCATTCGCCGACCTCACGAGCGCCGGCGTCCGATTACTCCCAAGAATGATCGTCCCAGGCGGTAAGTCTGCCAGCAGCAGGTGAGGCTCCTGCGCCTCGTATGCCCCGCCTCCCGGCCTGCCTGGCGCGTTCCGCCACACGATGCCCTTGAGCGACTCGGCGGTACGGCGATTGACCACTCCCGCCGTCGGGTTGAGGCTGCCAGTGCTAGGCGTATTTGCCCATTGACCGGAGGCAGACTCGTGGAGAAGATTGATAATTTCTGCCGTCTTTGCCCGCAGAGAGAGGTCCTGCTTGCGCTCGTCGTCCACGTTGACACGGCCGCGCGAGACGATGCTCTTGATGGTGCTGAGGGCGGCAAGCCCCTCGGAGTCGCCTCGGCGGACCCAGCTGTGGTACTGCACTGTGGCGCAGAAGACCAGGGCGTAGCTGACGAACTGCATCGTGTCCAGGTAGAAGGAGCCCGATGCGTCGACCCTGTACGTGCGCGTGGGCAGGGACGAGGAAGGTCAACATCGGTCTCACAGAGGGGCACGAGATCGCACTCACCAAGCAATGGACTCGCGTGACCAGCGGATCAAGCTCGTCATCCTCTCAATGGTAAGCGAGAACTTGAGGTGTTGCGGGCACGAGTACGAGATGCGCATAAAGACGCTGCGGGAGCGTGCGCGATCCGAAGAAGTGAAAGCAAGGTCAGCTCTAGCTGTCCCCTTCCTACCTCCTCTCTTTCTCTCTTTCTCTTCTGAAACCCCCACCAAGCACTCGGCACTCACCGGAAAAACAACATCTGCAAGCAACTAAAAGCCAAATGCAAAATCCCGGCATCAGGCTCACTCTTCTCCCGCCTAAACCTCAATCGTTCAGGTAACCCTTCCCTCCAAAGATCAATATCGCTCAACAGACCCGTAATCTCCTCATCGGTAGCCTTCATCAACCCCGTGGGGGAATAGATGGTCTTCTGAACCCTCCCAAACAGAATGGCAAGCTTGAGCATCTCGGTATTAAAGGCAAAGGGCTGTTCCTCCCCCGGACGGGTAGGCAGGTCCGTACCGGGATAACGGAGCACCTCGTAAGGGGATGGGAGACGAACATCGCAATCGGTCAGGTCGATGGCGAGCGGGTGACCGAGGGCGATGGAGACTAGACGGTCGGCAGTCACGCATGCCCCCCATATACGGCGCTTCTGTTCGAGGAAGTGGGCAAATTCGTCGAGGTCGTCGCGACGACTGGCATCGCGGTGCAGGCCTAGGTCTTGAGCCATGCGCAGCCCTACGCCTAGACGGTTCCACATGCGCGACCCGGACTGGACGTTTGTGCTGCCATGTATGTCGGCGTGGAGGGCCAGAATCAACAAGGCCTTGACCGTGTTAGCACTCGAGGAGGAGAGGACGTCGCTCGACTTGAAGATGGCGTTCAACCCTATGCGCACCGCTGACAGTACTTCTCGGGGCACATTCCGGTCCAGAGCGGCTGCTCCACATATGGCGTAGAAGAGGAGTGGAGGTGGGCGAGCAAGGTGAAGGAACTCGCTCTTGGTTATGATGGGATGAAGGTACCCTATGCGCGTGAAGTAGCTGTTGATCAGCTTCTCCGCCACATCCCCTGCTAATCGGCCTCGGATCGCATCGGGGATCTGCGGGTAGGCGGGACCACCACCACCACCTGCACCGTTGTTGGCAGCATCATCATCGTCGCCCTCTCCCTCTCCCGAGCTCGCGCAGGAAGGATTGCGTTGGCGCAGACGGTTGAGTTTGATTATGCCGTCTCCTGATGCGCCGACTTCGAAGGTTTGAGAGTGCTTGAGATCATGAGCCTCGATTGCGCTGCCGGGGATAAAGGCGGTGCTGTGTACAATGTACGCAAGCGACGTTGGGCCCATGACGCGCGAGTCGGGCGGGATGCCCACGTCCGACGTTGCTGCGCCCGTCGTGGAGCGATCGGTTGGGGGAGCGGGGGAAGAGGGCTTGCCATGGCGGAGAGGGAGAGAGGGCATAGAGGACGAAGCTGCTGAGGAGGACTTTGGGCTCGCGAGGCCCGGCTCCCCTCCCGGCCCACTACCACTACCGTAGGGAGTGCCAGAGGGTCCGCTCTGCTGGAAACGCTGCACGGGTCCCACGCGCGGCAAAGGCCATTCTTGCGCTGCGCTGATGCTGGCATGAGTGGCTGGCTGTGGCGGTGGTGGTGGGAGTGTTGACATTCCCATCCCCATGCCCATGCCCATTCCCGCGGCCCCATACGTTCTCGGGAGCATCCCCATTGCCCCGCCATAGCTCGCCACCGCAGCCGCACTCCTCGCTGCGGCCTCTTCTGCCTCGCGCTCCCTCTTCTTCTTGAAGCGCGTCTCGGTAATGGGGAGGAAAAAGGTACAGCTAAACCCATATTGCCTACAATGCGCGCAGGTTAGACCTCCATTGCCATTGTTCGGGTCGCCTGGTGGCGGGGACCCGTCATCGACTACATCGCAGCGGATCTTTTTCCGTCGGCACGAATCGCACGCGCGGGCCGTCTTGATGCGTTTGGGCCCGTCAGCGGCGGCGGCAGAGGAATGAGCGTGATTCCCTCCGATCCCTGCCCCTGGCGCGGGTGGCGAGTCATCATGAGAGGAAGGATTGCTTCCCGTACTGCCCTGCGCTTGATGGTGGTGATGGTGATGATGATGTCCAGGTCCGCCGCTGCCGTTGCCGTTGCCATCACCGTTGAGCTTTCGCTTCTTTGCCGTTTCGGGCGACTCGCCTGGCTGGCTCTGCCCGTAGGACATTCGATGGAAGGGAGGCTGCGCTGATGCGTGTGCGAGGTGAGGGGGGTAGGCAGCCATGCTACTCATGGGCCCAGGCGCGGGCGCGAAAGAGGAGGACGAGGAAGGACCTCCACCAGTAGAAGCCCAGTGCGTCGGAGGCGGCGGCGGCGGCGGCGGATGAGAGGCGCCGTAAAGATGAGGATGTTGAGGCGAGTGATTGGACGATGAAGACGCAGAGGCAGACGCAGACGTAGATCCAGAGGCAGATGGGATGCGCTGCGTAGGGTAGCTCATCGTATCCTCTCGTCGGCGTCGGCGTAGTATCAAGAGCTGAGCCTACCTGCCCTGAGGTGACCGTCGTCGTTGCTGCTGCTGCTTCGTGCGTGCTGCCTTGCCGTCGCGTTGCAATCTCTTCGTCCTCTCGCAGCGAGCAGAGCAGAGCAGAGCAGATGCCGGCGGATGTGCGGATGGGCGACGGATCAGGCGGAACAAAGCGCTAGAGCAAGAGCAAGTGCGGGCCAGGGCAGGTCAGGCCAGCTAAGCCCTTTGCTTTGCTTGCTGTGGAAGCCAAAAAAAAAGGGGGCACGCGGGCGCAGGTGGAGAATGGCTCCGCTGTAGAGAGGCGATGATGATGATGATGATGGCGGTGGTGATGATGATGATGAAGAAAAGAAAAGAGAGATGACCAAGATGCAGGCCGAAGGGCAAGCGAGCGGGAGAGGCGGGCAGGCTAGGCGGGCGGGCTAGGCGGAGTGATGAGACGCAGGCGAGAGCCAGGCAGCCAACGGATGGCTGGCTTGGGCGCGAGCGGAGAGCGGGGATCCAAAGTCAAAGTCAATCAGCTGGGCCTTTTCCGCGTGGCTGGCGGGCTCTGAGCGTTGAGCACCACACCGTCGTCGTCGTCGTCGTCGTCCTCGACGGTGAAAGGCCGAGAAGACGGTGATGACGGTCGGCTTTGGGATCAGGACTGGTTGAGACAGGGAGTAACTCGTCAAGAATGCAGAATGTGCTCGGCCAGGGACGACGAGTCGAAACGAGTCTGACTGACACCGCAATCGCAATGAATCGAATAGCTGCGCGGATCTTCGCCTCTTCCTCTCGAGTCGTCTTGCTCCCCTTCCTTGTGATAGGCTGAGCGCCATACCTTCTGATCGAGCACGACGCCATTCATGCTCAACAGCACAGCGCGGCGTCCTCTTTCCTCTCTCC